>NC_056739.1:1622008430-1622118430 GCF_019279795.1 Protopterus annectens
GTTACTGCTCTACTGTGCTAAAAGATGCTGTTTTGCTCAAATGTGTTTGGTGACTATAGCTGTACTGTGTTAAAAGACATTATTTTGGTTATAGCTCTACTGCACTAAAGGAAACTGTTCTGCTAAAACGATTACTAACTTTAATAGCTGAACTTTTAAAAGTACTTTTTACCTAATACAATAGCCAATGCTGTATGCATCTTTCATCTACTGTTGTTGCTGAAATTGTCTCAATGCATATCTAACTACTGTATTTTTGATAGGCAGCCTATCCTTGAAATAATAAGGTTTTGAACAGTTTTATACTCCACTGTAAACCATCTGAATGAATCTATCCTCCTTCTGAACTTCCAGTTCCTCTCCTACCTATATCTCCCCCTGTCTGACCCTGTTATCTGCTTTCCCTCTCCCCTACTCTTATCTCAGCCAAGCTTGCCTCTCTAACCTCCTCCTTTTTCTCTTCCCTTGTTCCTACTCAGTTTAAGCTCTTCATCTATACTCTTGCTTCCTTCCACCCTAGTTCTGACATTGATATCTCTTCCTCTAACCAACCTCCTCTCTATTCTTGTCCTATATCTCCTGGCCAATACTGCTGTCATTTGCCTAACCCTCACCCTATAGTTCTATCTTTATTTTGCAGGTCCCGTGCCTCACTACAGAAAGACCATCCATTCCCCTCTCTGAGCCCTGCTCATTGGTGGAATCCCTCCCAGTAACAGTTCCCCTTAAGAACAGTGTATGTGTATATGCATATTGTTTTTGCCCTGGCTTTTATCATTTTATTCTGCCTTCTACTAAAGTGGTTCCTGGTCAGCTACAACATGCCGCTGCTCACCCCCCACCCCCCTGCTCTCACATCCATTCAGTTTAATATTCCCTAAAGACCTACACAATTAGCTAGCTGTTTCTACTCTACATGTGCAATTGGCCTTATAATTCTTCTTCCCTTCTACCACAGCCCCCTACCATCACATGTATGTTGTGTCTTCACTCACTATACCTGCCTTTCATTCCAGACACACTTACTCTTTCTACTGCATAACCATGTGTCTTTTTCTCCCTATATTACTCTTCTAATCCACCCCTCTTACCTCTCTGGCTTACCTCCATGCTCTGAGACCAGTCCTTTCCTCCATAGACTTGTGCTTAAACCCAAGTAGTAGTAATATCTGTAATACTGTCCTTCCCCAACTTAGCTAACCTCTATCTATAAACTTAGTGGCACCAAACTTATTGGCATCTTTACTTAAAGTAAAGTTACAAATTTTAAGTCTGCATTAAGAATGACTAACAGCTTGAAAGTGACAAAATTAACTATTTAAAACTCTTTGAGCCCAAAATCAATGTAGTGGTATTAGCACTTCAGCTGTCTTTCCCCAACTTAACTAACCTCTCTCCCTGATTGTTTTTCTTTGTCTGCTTCTCACGGATGATGCAGCCCCGCTCCATTCGCCCTTGTTACCCCTTGGGCTCACTTTGCTCCCCTACTCTACCCCATTCCCACCCACCCCCATATCAATTACATTTATAATCATACACCACTCCCCAACCACTCCTCACTCCCAATTATCCAATCAAAACATACCTATCATCCCCCACTCCAACATAGGCAACCACACCCTAAACAACAGCTCCCAAACGGCTACTGTTAGCACTCATGCACACACCAAACTCTCTCACAACAAAATAATATGTCCTCTGTTCCTAATACCCACCTTATACAACCACTATTGTACACACGGACCCTCTCCTTTCTCCTCCTCCTGTCTATCCTCTCCTCCTACCACACATAACTTTATTTTACCTCCCCACCACCTTGGCAAAGAGAATCCACTACCATTCCCAGTAAGCCTAACCATTCCCCTCTATCACCATTTGACCTCTCCTCCAGCCTACCATTCTCCTGTCCATATCAAAATCCTACCTACAAAGCTGGACCCCACTCATCCCGTAAGCCAGACAAATATTCCACAAACTAAACAAACTCTATCTTCACCTACTACAAAAACTCTCATGTTGCGGTGACATTCACCCGAATCCAGGACCCAATAATTGTAACAGCACAAATTCAACAAACCTTAATCCTCTATATATAAGACCTGCCTCATCTCTCCTCCTTCTAAACATAATTGTAAGGAGCATACTCAACAAAACACAGGACCTCCATGGCCTACTAGCCCTATACAAACCTGATATCATAGTATTAACAGAAACTTGGCTTAAGCCTGAACATCACGACAATGAAATAACTGCTGTTGGCTACAACATAATACATAAAGATAGGTCAGGAAAAATGGAGGGGGTGTAGCCATACTATTCCAAAGCCACCCCTCTGTTGAACAATTTGAATGCATCTCCCAAGAAGTCAAAGACATAGAATTCTAGCCAGACTAAAACTTAACCCCAATAAACAAATAATTATTGCAGGAGGATATGTCCCACCAGGCAATAACACTAACATACAAGAAAATCTACTTAACTGGTTGGCATTTTCCCTTCCACAAGAAACCATACTTTTAGGTGACTTTAACATTGACTGGTCTGAATGTACCAGCCAAAATCCCTCTACCTATATTAACCTTCATGGGCTTACCCAAATATATCTACCCCAACAAGAATTGATAAAACCTCTAAATGGCAGTCGATCTTGGACTGGATTCTGTTATCTAACCCCACTCTGCCCCACCAATCAGGCTGTCTTCCTCACAGTCTGGGTGACCGTCAAGCAAAATACTTAATTAAGAACTGGTCCCACCAAACAAATCAACCCACTCTCAGAGTCATACGTAACAAAAAAACCTTTAGAGCTCAAGACCTAATCAACTCACTAAAATACTCCCCTAAAAATCACTAGATGAAGCAGTAGAGTACTTCACCTCAACCTTCCTAAAAATTCTAAACTCCCATGCACTATCCAGAACCACTAGAATCAAAACCAACCATGCGCCATGGCTATCAAAAGATACTAGGTCCTTAATGAAAGAAAGAGGCAAAGCCTAGTCACAATTTCACAAACACAAAACCTCTACCCTGAGACAGAATTACCACGAGGTCCGCAACAGAGCCAAAAAACTAATAAAACTTGACAAAACTAACTGCTATAAAACAATGCAGGAAAAATACACCAACAGCCCTCAAAAATTCTGGGCCTCAATAAATAACCTACTACACCCAGGAAAACCTACCACTCCTTCCCCAGTTTTTTTTGCCATAAAATCCAAAGATAATACACTAATCACCTCAACAACTCACACTAAGCTATTAGGCATAGAAATTGACAATAATCTGAAATTTGACATCCATATAGCCCAAACAATCAAGAAGGTTAACAAAAAGATCGGACTCCTTTATAGGAACCGTTAGTTCATGACTAAACACACCAAAGCCACTATTGCTAGAACCCATCTGCTATCCATCCTCCTTTATGCCTTCCCTATCTTAACTAACCTTTGCCACACTGAACTAACCAAGATGAAATGTTGCTACAACAAGATTGCAAAGTTTGCTACTGAAGCCACTTATAGGTCCCATCACTGTCCTGCCCTCAACTCACAATTGTGCATAAGCCCTACTACCTTCCTGAAAAAACTCCTGCCCTTCAGCAACTAATTCACCCCTACACCCCCTCCAGAACCTTAAGATCTATGAATCTGAACCACATAAATGTCATTAAACACAAAAATGAGGCTGGCAAATCTCTCTTTGCCTGGTCTTTTGCCAGAACCTGGAATGCTCTTCCAAATCACCTAACCTCTATAACCTCTACTTCCCAGTTCAAAAAACTTCTCAAATCCTACTACATAAAAAACTGGCTTTGCCCATGTCACCCCCCAGGCTAGGCCATACCAACTCACCATTACTGGGATTCTACTAACTATAAAATGGTGGCTCTCCACCTCCCATTCTCTCTGCTTGTTTACCCAAGGATAAAGCCCCCATATTTCTAAAAAAAATACGATTTTCTACTAAATACTTACTCATTCTCAGCTATGTTAGTATTTACTCACTTTTAGTTATTTTAAAAAAAAATGTTATTTTTCTCTTAAGTATGCTCAACTGTAAAGAACTCCTGTATTATTTTATCTTGTTAATGTGTATCTATTATATTGTATGCTAAGTATGCTCAACTGTATAGAGCTCCTGTATGATTTATCTTGTCAATGTGTATCCATTGTATTCTACTGTATTTGGAGCTTTTCTCCCTGGGCCACCGCTGAAAATAGACTTGTGTCCAGTTGGACCTTTCCGGTAAACAAATATAAAATAAAAATAAATAAATAAAATATGCTTCAGAAAATGCATTATAATGCAAAGTGTGTTATTGTACCAACTTCATAAAGGCAATATTTAAACCAGCTCCCTGGCTTCTGGCCTCCACACACCCCACCCCTTACATTTTTGGCTTTATCACTAACTGCTGACTGTTGTGCTAACAGACTGAGAGATATGCTGTCTGCACTTGTTTTTGTTCTTGAAAGCAATTCACCAACTGATCGCCTCTAATTTGTGCTTTGTGGTGGTTTGCAATTAGAGTGAAAGTTATCTGTGCAAGCTTGCTGGTGGAGAGGAATGATGGGGAGGCCTGGGTTGTAAAAATACCTGTGCTGTGCTGCTTCAATTAGTCTTGGCTCCCTGCTCCTCTCTGTTCCTTAAAAATTGGATGAAGGTGTTAAATTACAACAGAGAACTTTGTGACAGGTTTACAGATCCCATAAGTAACAGCATATGGGAAGAGGGTTTCACAGATGTTGAGCTTTGACAATACAACTCTCTTAGCTTGGGAAACATGTTATACATTGTACATGTTTGTTAGAGATTTGAAGAGCAGCAGTTAAAGATTCACTAGATATTGTGTGTTCTATTTTGTTAATTGGGTAGGTTGTCTGGATGTGTGCAGTCCATAATACACGTTCAGAAATGAATACACATAAATTACATTTTCAGGTTCATTTTGGATTGTATGCACACTATAGAGTAACTGTGTTCTGCTTTTTACAAAGTTCATACACTAACACTATCACATAGGCCAGTTTCTGTAATGTGTAGTTAAAAAAAGTAGAACAGGTGGTGATGGTATGGTTCATGTCTTGTGTGTATATTAGTTATCTGTGCTTCTGTAAGCCTAATTCTGGTTTCTTTGTTGTGTTTATGTGTCCCACCATAACATTTCACACCATACCTATCAAGCATATACACCTGTCTTTCTCGGGTATGAAGAACATATGAATTATAAATCATTCATGTACATGCTGTAATAGGTGTGTGTGTGTGTGTGTGTGTGTGTGTGTGTGTGTGTGTGTGTGTGTGTGTGTGTGTGTGTGTGTGTGTGTGTGTGTATTTCACTGCTGTGATTGTTTGAGTGACTAAGCTGTATTTGTCATAAACCTTGTCTATTTAATGAGCTTGACTGAAGAGTAAATATGCCAAAAGCCTCAGTTTTTCTAATATAATCACCATACCGTACCACCCAAGCCAGCTAGCTCACCTAAACTGTTTAATGTCTCTTTGTCTTACACTGACCTGTTGCTGCATGATACCATGTTTTGATTTTTTCTAAAAACTTTATTAAGATTTTGTAGATAATGACAACCAACAAAAATAAATATAAACACAAGAAGGCAAATGCCAATAATGAAACAATGAGAAACAAAGTAACATCCTAATCTAAACATTCATAATCATAATAACAAAAGAAAGGAACTAACTTTTTACAATAGCGCTAATTGCCTAAACAAACAGAAGGAGTATATATTAGGATCCAAACAAAATAGGTGTATAAATAAAGATGAAACAAGTTGAAAGCTTTAATAAAGAAAGGATAACAAGTAGAAGGAAGAACAGAAGAGTTGTAATAAAGTCTGTAAACGCCTTCAGGGAAAAAAAGAAATGTTAAAACTTATTGCAAAATGTGATCAAATAAAATGCTCCAAAATTCAATGAAATGTGGACGTATTTTTTGGTTAAAATTTAACAGCTTATACTTTAACAGTCAGATATTTGATTGCCATTTGTTTAATCCTTTTCCAAGTGAGTAGGGATCTATCTTTTCAATTTAGAGTGATATAGAATTTAATTAGATAAAAAAGAGTTATTAGAATACAAGTTTGTAATTTTATCAAACCAGCAGGGGGGATATACAATAAAGTGAATTCCCAGGAAAGGATAGATTTCTCCTATCCCATTTTTTTGTCTAAACTCTTAAAGAGCACCAGAGCTTATAAGTGCATTTTCAGCACCAAAATATGTGCAATAGATCAGCTCTTTGGCGTTCACAATAGGGGCAGAAGGGGAAATAGAATGATTACATTTATTAAGAAAGGGTGGGGTGTGGTAAGCATTATTGACAGTCATAAGTTGTGTGCAACCATGTTTCTTAAAGGGGTAAGTTTAGAGGTTATTATGAAGGATTGGGTTATTTGGTTAGTAGATAATGCTGCATTTAGGTCTACCATGTTTTAATTTTACATGAGTTCACAAAGTACTTTTGCCACACCTGTAGTCTAAGGCTCAGGCAATACAAAAAAAAAAAAAAAAAGCACAGCAACCCCCATCAAACAGTCTAAGGGACAGCTTGGACAAGCAGAGATGGCTGAAGGTGAAACAGGTAAGACCTGCTCTCAATAATATCTCTGTTAGTAATACAATGTGGCTTTCAGCATAATTTCTGTTGTCATTCTTAGAGGGGGTTAAGTAGTTTTTTTTCTTTCATTTTACAAATAGGTCAGATCAAGGAAAAAAGAATGTCTTAATTTCAAGCTGCACCTGCAGTAGTAGATGTACCAATAACAAGTAGTGCAACTGAGGACCCAGTGATCACCCATGCAACGCAATCAGAGGCAGAGACGCCTAAAGATGAAAAATGTATTAGGTGTTCTCTCACTCATATATTTCTTTATTAGTAGAAGTAAAATGATTTGCAAGATAATCAATGTCTTCATGTGTAGAGGAGATATTTGTGTTTATTTAACAGGTCATGTTGACAAAAAAAAAAGAAGAATGTCTTCATTCCAAGCAGCTGGGAAGATGTCATTTGATTGGATAAGTGAGAGCAAGTGTGGGCTAGGGTATGTCTTCTCTAAAGTGTGTTACTGTAACATTAGTTCTGGCCATGGAGGCTGTCATGATCTGCACAGGCACATGGATAAAGAGAAGCACAAGACAAATGCAAAGCAGGTTGCATCTGGAAGAAAAGTGACAGACATGTTTGCCACCCAATCCTGACAAGCAAGTACAGCTTAGTAAGAATTAATAGCTAAAGTGAGATTTGTTGCCTTACCTGCAGAGCACAACCTACCCTTTAGTGTTGCAGATCACCTGCTGAAATACATGAAAAAACACTTTGGTGATCATGAAGCATTGAAGAATATGAGCTGTGGGGTGACTGTGCATGCATTACACTTGATGTTATGGGTCCAAAATATCAGGAAGATGCAGCAGCAGTTTGTTGGAAGCAACCTTATTGCATTTATTTAGGTCAGAGCACTGATATGGGGGATAATAAACTCCTTGTGATTCTAGCTGGATATTTTGACGAGGCAAAATGTGGAAGTGTTGTTTGGTTCTTAGACATGCCCGTTTGTGTGGCAGGTACAGGTGAAGTGATATACAACTGCCTTGTGGAAAGTCTTCACAGATTCAATATTCCAACAAGTAATATGACTGCATACTCATCAGATAATGCTGCAGTCATGGTTACTATATACAATTCTGTACTGTCACAATTAAGGATTGTCAGTCCTGATCTCTTCAGTAAGGGTTGCCTGTGCCATATAGCAGGTCTTTACATCAAATCAGGTTTTAAAGCAATGAAATCACATGTAGAAGATGTATATCAGACATTTATAATCACTTTTCACATAGTGTACAGAGGCAACAGAAGTTAAATTAATTTACATTATTTGTTGACACTGAGCCACTTGTACGTATCCTACATACACCACTTGTTGGCTGAGTCTTCAAAAAGTTGTAAGGCGAATACTGAATCTGTGGCCTGCACTTTTATCACACTTCCAAATGTATGAGCCCCAGTCACACATAATAGACCTCCTAACAGAATGGCTGAATAGTCATGAGGTAAAACTGGTATTCCTTTTTCTGAAATATACTGTAGAGTGTCTCCTTAAGTTCAATGTGCAATTGCAGGCCAGCTGCCAGAAGCAGTCAACTTTTAACTCTGTATAGTGATATCACAAATTTTCTACAGGAGTACACAACCAGGTTATTAAAGCCATGTGGTGCTGTAGAATTTCTGGGTAATATCAGTACCACCAGTAATTCTTTTTTTGAGAATGACAATAATATTTTGCAGCAGCGACACCTTCATGTTGGACCTGATGTTGAAAACTATCTGCATGAAAATGGTGATGACATTGTTGGAACTGTAACTGAGCACACCTTCTATAAGCAAATTAAAGCATTTTATGTTGCAGTCCTTCTGAAAATGAGAAAACATTTGCCTGTTGGTAAAGTCATACTGCAAAATATTGGCAGTTTATTGACTCCTTCTTTGAGATTAAATCCTAACACTGAAGTTGTAACAAACACTGCTACTCATCTAGGACTTTGCAAGTCATGGCAAGAGTGTAGTCAACTTAAGGATGAATTTGGGACTTATTAACTTCAAGCAGCCACAGCAACAGCAGAGCCCGGAGTCTGAAACAGGTACACATTTCCTCAAGAACTGATCAACAGTCCTACAAAGCCCTGAAGGGGAACGAATGCCTCTCTTTAAGCAGCTCATATTAATGCTGCTTTGCTTTCCACATTCAATAGTGAACCTGAGCAAGCATTCAGTATGGTGAGAAAAGTTAAAACAGAGCTGAGGCAGTCATTAAATATCAAAACACTTAACTCATTGCTAGAAATCAAAATGAATGAGGACAGTGACTGTTTTTTTTTTTTTTTTAGTACCACCTCACGTTCTACAAGCAGCAGAAAGGGCAACTGTAGCTTGCAATAGAGAATGTGTCCTCCAGGCAGCACTACCAGACCCAGAGCCAGAAGCCATCATGACTGAAGAAGGTGAGGAGCAAGAGGAAGTAATCCATAATCTATGACTATTTAGAAAGAACTGGCTATTTTATTTTGTTGCCATTTTTGTTTCATTTTAACTTTGTGACTGAGTTTACTTTGTATTAGTTTAGTAGTTAGTTAATTAATAGGTAAAGATTTGATTTGTATTTATTTCAGTTTTATTTTATACCAGTTTAGAAGTCAGACCTTACTTAATTTGTATTTATTTAATTTTTATACCAGTCAGTATAGTAGTTGTTAGAAAGAATTAATTTGATTGTAATGTTTATACAGTCTGTATTTATTTTAATTTTATATGTGTAGTAGACTAGCAGTAGATCATTTTATTTTTATATAAGAGATTTCTATTTTAGTTTTATACAAGTTCAAAGTTTTATACAAGTTCAGATGTTAATATAGATAGTTTTGTTCTGTTTGTGTTTTGTGTTATTTAATATTAATGTAGAAGGCTGGAGCGCAGTTAATTCTATTTTTATAAAAGAAAATTGTATTTTAATTTTGCACAACTTCAAAGTTTGATACAAGTTCAAATATTAATATAAATAAACCAATATTGTTCTGTTCATTTTGTATTTCATGATCATATTTTGTCTGTTCTTCAGTTTGTGTTTAAAAGTTGGTATACCACAATTCCATTGGAGTGGGCAAGGTTATATAATCATGTATGCAAATTTTATGTTAATCAGCATACAGATTTTTGACCAGTTGTACCTATTTTTCATGGGCCTTTGTCCAGATTTTTGATGTTTCCAGGTTGAGAGGTATGATTCTATTATATCACATGAATCTTTATGAACAGTCCTAATTACTGTGTTCATTTGTTTTTTCCAACTTCTAACTTGGGTTTTACTGACTTTCTGTAGTCTGTTTCTTTCATTGATCTTAATATGTCTGTTCATCTCTATTAAATCAAGCAACTCTTCTTAGATCATTTTCTTTTAAACTGAGGGCGCATTCATTGTTTTCCATTTCCTGTTGGCATTCTACAAAAAGTTCCAGAGCATCTTCCTGTTCCACATTCACTTCAGTTTCATTCTGTGTCAACCGTTGCTGTTTCATATGGAAACACACTGACCTATCATTCCACAACACTGACCATTTCAGAGTTCCACAGTTTTCTGTTCCTTCCCTTGCTGTGCAACTCCAACTAAACTTTTGTACTGGTTTCCTATGAAAGGCTCAAAAGTATCTTCATATGGCAACTGTTATATATATTTCTTCCCTCACTGGTTTCTCCTTAATTTGGGGATCCATTGCTCTGTCTTGCTGTAATGTTATCAAAATTAGATTTTCTACAGTAAATCCTTCACTTCTCAGGTAATCCGTAACCTTAGTTTATATTTCTTTAACATTTGCATTACTAGTCCTCTTTTCTACTTTTCCTCTTTGTTTTCTTATTTTTTGTATTGTAAAATTTTCCATATCTGGATGCCTTTTCCTGCATTTCTCTTTGAATGTCTTTGGTGCTGCTCTTTTTGTATTGATTAGTTTTGCTTTCTCCTTTGCATAAATATTGCAGCATACTAAATCTGTTTCTCTTTCTCATGTCCATATTTCTTCTTCAGATGCCTCCTGCTCCTCCTGTTTCTCCTTGGGAGACTCGTTCCATCAAGCTGTGATATAACCAGCGTTAGACTTTCTACACTAAATCCTTCACTTCGCAGGTATTCCATACCTTCAGCTTCTATTTTTTAACTTCTAGTTTACTAATCTTCTGTTCTACATTCCCTTTCTGAGATCTATTTTTTTGTATTGTGAAATTTTCCATATCTGGATGCCTTTGGCTGTATTTTTATTCAAATATCTTTGGGACTGTTTTTTGTATTGATTAATCTGGCTTTTTCCTTTGTGTAAATATTATACCATGCCAGATCTCTCTTTCTTTCTCATGTCCATACTTCTTTTTTATACCATTCAAATATCTCTAGATTTTGTTCTTTATATTTTCACACTTCTTCAGTTGCTTCTTTTTTTCCAAATGCTCCAAGGTTTCTTGGTGTATACAATGTTTTTCATAAATCTGTTGTATTAATGAACACAACATTTTATTTGAAGTTCTGACAGTTTTTTTGTGGAAGTATTTTTTTTTCCTCTAATTTATCTCTTAATCTTTTTGTGAATCTTCTGTGTGGAAATTCTGGATTTCTTGCATAATAGTACCAATACATAATGTCTATCTTATCCTCAATAGTCCATCTATTGCCTTTATGGCTCTTTTCTGGTCTGTCAGTTTTTGTGACTTTTGTGGACTACTACTTCATTCTCCACCTGGGCCTGGCCTAACCCCATTGCAGGAATGCTTCCATGTCTTGAGGATTCTGCACTGTCATTTTTTTCATTCCTGGCACCAGTGTGCCTACCAGGATTAGGCACTTTTTTATCCTGGGCCTTGTGCACCCAGCTATCTTTTTTATTTTTTAAACTACTATTGTCCATGATATATATAAAGTACAGTGTATACATCAGTGCTGTCTTAGTGAAATTTTGTGACAAAGCGGGGTCCACCTCGTGAAGGTACTCACCCAAATTTGAGGATGAATTCAATTCCAGCAATACTACTGTCCTTTGCTTGCTGTTTTATCATCTCTCCATTCAGACTCCCATTGTAACTGTATTTCTGATAATGATACTGAAGGGGTAAGGTTGAGTGCTATGTAATTTGTAGAAAAGGGCAGCAACTTGTACTGAGCAACACCTTAATTTAAAAGGGAGACATCTAGTCTATAACAGGAATTTCAGACTTAATGACTGTTCAGTAAGTAGCAAACTCCATGGTTTTAGTAAATTCAGTAGAGTTATCAGGCTGTTCTTTCTTTTTTTTTTTTTTTATTATTATTATTTATTGATGTTGATGGGATGCTCAACTGACCCTCTTCAGCCCCAACTTGCAAACTGCAATTAGGAACAATCATTAAAACTTAGTTATGGAGAATAAAAGACAAAAGGAATGACCTTTTAATTAAAATTAAGCAAAATTAACACCAGTATAGCAATATAAAAATGAGGTAGCTAGAAAATAATTTACAGTATTTATATGCACAATATCTTTACAATTCAGGAGGGGAACTATAATCTATGTCTACACACAACTGGTATAACAAAAAAACAGCTACCCCAATTCCCACCCATCACTTGCATGTAGACCTAAGTATGGATCATTGCTTTCTTAGGTAGCCCTTAAACACTAATCATTACCCCAGTAAGTGCTAGGATAAGGTGCCCTCCCCCAAACCCTGAATTGTATAAGCAAGTAACTGAAAAGTAAATGAAATTAATATGAAGTCTGACTATAGTTATAAATGAAGGGATTTAGATGGAAGTTGCTTGAGCATCAATTTAAGTACCTTCAGCAGTCTCCCCAGAATATGGTTTGTAGTTAACATGACATTCATAACATTCAGTGTTTTCAAAGTGAAGAAGCAAGGGTTGGGGAAGAAGAATGGAAAAAGTATACAGTTATGCTTAATAAACTAAATCTGTACACAAGGAAATTCAGAAACACCAAGACACACTTACACAGACTGCTCAACTGCATTCCATGGATCTGTTTGTGTATGTGTTCTTAAATCCTGTGCAAAGAAACTGCACTATCCGGAATCTCTCGTCACACTGGAGAATGCTGATGTCTGTGCAGTTACTGAAACATAGTTCAAAGCCATGGAAAGCACTCCAGCAGTGCATAGCTATAATACACTTCATACATTCCAACCACCCACTTAACATGAAAGAGCGAAAGGTGGAAGTGTATCTATCTATGTAAAGGATAAGCACACCTCATAGCTGGTCAAATAATATGACATGCCTGAGCTGCTCCATGTCCAACTAATGGGAAAAATCCATTACCATATTCTTGCTACCTACAGGTCCCCATCATGAACGAGAAAACCCATATATCTACCTAAAGTTACTAAAATCACTCACCATCCAGCCCAATACCATACTCATGGGTGATTTTGACTACTTCTCCATTAATCAGGAGGCATGCATGACCACTAACATGCAGGCCCAAAGATTTCTTTACTTTGTAAATTCAAACACCCTGGAGCAGCTAATTGTATCCTAGATCAGGTACTCACAAATAATGGGAGAGTGCTGCACCCTCCCACCTAGTGTGATGTCCTCACTGGTAAGATCAGATTACAAAGCGGACTCTCTCGAAATAAGAGCAAAACTAGTCCTCCCACCTAACCCCAAAAACTTCTCTAAGGTAAATTATCTCATATTAAGAGATGGCATTGCTAATTTCCATGCTTCATCAAATCCAAAAAACACGGAAACCTATGCAGAGGCATACATAAAAGCTCTATACAACCATATAAACAACTGCATAGAAATAGAAGTACCAGACTGAAATAAACCCAGGTCAAACCACTAAAACAAGTTACCCTGGCGTACCCTCCGGTATTGTAGGTTGTACAATAAAAGAAAGAAAATCCTGTCAAGAAGTAAGAGGGAATGTACGCAAGAGAACACAAAGTCCCTCATTAGTCTAAACAAGCAAATCAGGGAACTAGTCAAGTCTCTGAAAGCTGACTTTGAGGTAAAATAGCCACCAAAGCTAAGGATATCCATAAGGCATTTTTCAGTTATGTCTGCAATCTTAAGGGCAAAACCCAACAATGTGCAGAATTAGTTGTAGATGGCATCACCTATACTCAGCTGGAAGATATAGCAAATCTGCTAGCTGACAAATTCAGCTCAAATTTCACCTCCTCATCACCCCCAGTTCTCCCCACAAAAATACCCTCCACCACTCTACTGCCAATTATCACAAAATAACAAGTTGCCACTGCACTATCTATAGCTAAAAATATGGCTTCAGTGGGACGTGATGATATACCAGGTTGTCTCTCAAACAGCTTAAATCAGGACTTATCACCCCTATTAGGATCTCTATTTAACCACAGCCTCCAGACTGGCTTTGTCCTGATAGTGTAGAGGGCAGCAACAGTTATCCCTCTGCATAAAGGGGGATCATCTACTGACATGGGGAATTATAGGTCCATAACTTTAACTAGGCTTAAGGCCAAGGAAAGAATAATCATCGACCTTGTAAAGACTGGTAGAGAAGGGTGAAGGCTGCCAGCCTAGCCAGATAGAATTGTGCAGATAATTCTGTCATTTGTAAATATAAATGTAAACTAGAGGCTTATTGTCTTAAATGTAAAGAAATACTGTTACATGTGGAATTGGAAATAAATGTGACAACAGTGCACTCTACTGACCAAAGTAAAGCATGTAGTGACCATTTGAAGTAGCAGTGGTGCCGAAAAGTCTAGATGAAGAAACTCTTTCTATTGTTTTAACCAAGAGAAAAAATTGCTAGATTTAAACATGCAAATGTAGTTTTATTGCTCTGTTCCTGACCAGCTGCAAGATAACAAAAGGGAGATGTTAAGAATGTAAATGCAGTTAATGTGTAGCCTGGGAACACCAGGAAAGTGTATGTATTTGTTATCCTTTATTCATATATGAGACTCTGGTGTTAGTGGTGAGGATTGAGGCTCCTTGATTGCTGGGCCAGGGCGCGGGCGTCACATATTAATTGTTTGGCAGTGGTTGGGATATCTACCTCACATATTAATTGGTGGCAGTGGTTGGGATATCCTTACATTTTAATTGTTTGGCAGTGGTGGGATATCCACATAACATGTTAATTTGTTGGCAAATACTAACTGGCTTGTATTGGTGTGGGTAGAGTGAATCCTGTAGCTTGTGTACAGTGAGCTTTGAAGGTGTTTTTTACTCTAAAACAGCCACGCAGTGAATACTCAGAGTTCAGATCACAATTGTTTTATTTCTTTTGTTAGCTTAGTTAGTCGGGGTGAGCAGACAGCTGTCAGCAAAGGAGTAAGGAAAGCTGACAAGGAGCCAGCTGACAAAGATGTGCCAGGTTAGGGGACTGGTGCATGGGAGCTAAAGAGACTTGAGTTGGAGGTCAGGCATGTGGAATTAGAAGCAAATGAGACACTGGAACATTTGCAGGCTGAGGAAAATGAGAAACTGTTACCTCTGCAAGCTGAGGAAAAAGAGAGGCAGAAGCAGCATGAGAAGGAGATGCTGACTCTTCGCCAGAGTCATGGCGGTAATGGGGAAGGGAGTAACTGGACCCCAGAAGCACAAAAATTCATTAAATTTCTTCCACAGTTTAAAGAGGGGGATTTAGATAGTTTCATTCATATGTTTGAGAGGGTATGTAAACAGTATGAAGTTGACCAAAAGCTCTGGGTATGGTTCCTGAACCCCTTACTCCATAGTATAGCTGTAACTGTTCTGTCCAAAATGTCTGATATTGCATGTTTTGATTATACTCCTGTTAAGAAATGTCTTTTAGAACTGTTTAAGCTAACACCTGAAACATATAGGAAAAAGTTTTGTGAGCATAGACGCAAGGCAGATGAAAGTGTGTGTGAATATGTTGCTGAATTGAGCACTTATTTCCATAGGTGGGTGAGTGGATGTCAGGTCACCACATTTGAAGGGTTGGCAGACCTTTTGGTGAGGGAACAAGCCTTTAGCACTTTTCCTGAGAACATGAGGATCTGGTTAGCTGATAGACAATGTGCTACATCAGATGAGTTGGGGAAGGAGGGAGACCTATACCTGGCAAGCAGGGCAGCCCTGCACAGGAAGGGGACACCCAGGACTGTACGTGGGTCTAAAGGAACCCATGGTGGGCAGCACAGACTGCCACAACAGAATCTGCCAGTAGCAGGGGAAGCCACTAGTCCAGGTACACATCCAGGAGCTAGGGTTAAATGTTTTGAATGCAACCAGTGGGGCCATGTGGAATACAGGTGTCCATGGAGGCAAGGTGGGGAACCAAAGGTGAGGGAGCCAGTAAGTGGGAAAGACAAAATGCCAATAGTAGGTTATCTTGAGACAACAGGGGTACTAAACTGCCATCCTGTAGATGTCCTGAGAGGGAAGGATTTGGATGAGGCAGTACCATGTGCTTATGCAGTTACATGCAGTGAGGCTAGGAGACATGCATGTGGGTCTGGTAGCCTGAGGGAGAACCAGACAGACTGCATACTTGCAGCCATTACTGCTGAGTGGGTTACTTCAGGGAGGGAGCTACTCTGTAGCAGTGAGACTGAAGGTGAGCCACAGCTGCTTGTGGGTACTGATGTTCCCTTGGACAGAGTGACTGCAAAGGTAGAGGTGAGTAGTAGTACCCAGGCTGACAGTGAGGCACCACTGTGAGAGGATGCCAGACTTCCTGTGGAAGGGGAGCTGGGAAGAGTTACAAGGAGAGAGTTGAGACAGGCTCAACTCTCAGACCCTACATTGCAAGGCCTGAGGCAGGTAGCTAGGGAGGCACCTGATTCTCAAGGAAAGGGAGAATCTGTATACTGGGACAAAGGGTTACTATACAGAGAGTGGAGCCCTGAGGGAGGGCTAGAAAGTGAGAGAGTACAGCAGTTGGTAGTGCCTAGAGCCTATGGTCTGGCGCTTCTAGCCATAGCCCATGATATTTCCTTTGCAGGTCATATGGGCATAAAACATACAAAGAGGTGTATTATGCAGAATGTCTATTGGCCTGGAATTTCCAGAGATGTAACAGGGTACTGCAGGACCTGTCAGCAATGCCAAAAGGTAGGCAAGGCAGGAGACAAGGTGAGAGCACCTTTGATGCCTTTGCCTGTGATTGAGAAGCCATTTCAGAAGGTAACTATGGATATTGTGCATCCTCTGAGTACCCCAAGCTCCACAGGGAACAAGTATATCCTAGTGGTAGTGGATTATGCTACACAATACCCTGAGGCAGTGGCTTTGTCCTCCATCAAGTCAGAGAAGGTGGCAAATGCTTTGTTAGAGATTTTCAGCAGGGTAGGTTTCCCAGAAGAAATACTAACTGACCGAGGTGGCAATTTCATGTCAGACCTGCTGGCTTGTCTGTGGAAGTCCTGTGGGATGAAGCACATGAAGACCACCCACTACCATCCCCAGACTAATGGTCTTGTTGAGAGGTTAAACTCTACAATCAAGTCCATGCTATGGGCATTTGCAGATCAGTTTAAGAGGGAGTGAGACAAATATTTGCCCCATCTGTTGTTTGCTTACTGAGAGGTTCCTCATGAATCCACAGTTTTTTTCACCCTTTGAGTTGCTGTATGGGCATAGGGTGAGGGGACCTCTAGATTTAATTTGAGAAGAGTCGGAAGGTGAGTGTGAGTCTCACAAGGAGTCTGTTGTGGCATACGTCCTAAACTTCAGGACAAGGCTCAGGGAACTCATGAGCTTTGCCCAGGAGAACCTGGCAGAATCCCAACAACAGAAAAAAGGTGTGGTATGACAAGAATTATGAGCTAGAGAGAATGCTTTGGGGCAGCAGGTAATGGTTCTCATTCCTGTCAGACACAATAAGCTGCAAGCAGCTTGGGAGGGACCCTACAAGGTGGTAAGAAAGATAAGTGATGTTAACTACATGGTGGAACTGCTAGGCAGATGGCAGGGGCACAAATTGTACCATGTTAACATGATGAAACCTTACCATGATAGGGAGGCCCCTGTCCTGAGCATTTGCAGTGGATTGCAGGAAGAGTCTGAGAGAGATCTGGGGACTGATCTTCTCAGTGAGGCTCAGGCTGACACCTCAGTGGAAGGGGTAGCAATGCCCCAGTAGTTATCTCCTACCCAGGTTCGAGAAATCCATGCAGTGTTGCAGGAATTTGGGGGCATGTTCACTGGAAAACCAGGGTGCACCCACCTAGTGCAGCACCAGGTGGATACAGGACCACAAAGGCCTATTAGGCAGGCCCCTTATAGGGTGCCTGGGAGAGTCAGACAGACTCTGAGAGAGGAGGTACAGGAGATGTTTGAACTAGGGGTGATTTCAAGAGTCTAACGGTCCATGGGCCTCCCCAGTGGTGCTGGTGCCAAAGAAGGATGGCAGCACCAGGTTCTGTGTGGACTACAGGAAATTAAATAGTCACACAGAGTTGGATGCTTACCCCATGCCTAGGACATATGAGGCCTTAGAGCAGCTGGGTGGGGCTAAGTATCTTACAACCACTGATCTTACCAAGGGTTACTAACAGGTGCCCTTGGCTCCTAGTACTAGAGAGAAGTCAGCCTTTGTGATTCCTTTTGGCTTGTATGAGTTCACAGATATGCCCTTTGGTATGAAGAATGCCCCAGTTACTTTCCAGAGGCTGGTAGATCATATCCTAGTAGGAAACGAAAAAAAACACAAATCACTAATAAAACAAACACTGGAACCAGCTGAGAGAATCCAAAAGTCCTTGCAGGTAATGCAGAATACACAAGTCAGTGAATGTGAAAAAAAGCACCAGGTAAAACAGCTCCAGGACCAAGGTTTATTAAAGCGCTTTTCATTTGCCAAGTGAGCAAACTTCTTCAGAATAATTTACACACAACCACAATGCAGTATTTAAAACATTAATTAATTATCAATTAACTCAATGAGTATCAATTAAGGTTAATAAAGGTGGAATTACCTTCAGACCTTGTGTATGTGTTCCTACAAAGTTATACACATAGAAATATTCCTAATATTTTTAAATGTACATACAAAATAGACATAAACTTATTAAAAATTAAGTATCTGTTTGTAAAATGAGTCTATTAAAAATGCATGACAAACTCAAGAAGGAAATAAAACAAAAATGACTCAGTTTGTTGTTCCTTATCAGGAAGACTAATAATAATAAAAATATTACTAATAATTATCTAAAACTAAACCAACTAGTGAATATACCAAAACCACAATGAAACTGCAAAAAACATGTCATGATAATTGAAAATATTAAAAATATTAAAAGTATATATATCTACCTTTTAAGGCTCAAAATGCTAAGTATACATGAAATAGAACATGTTTCATTAAGACCTGGATAATGGTAAGCCTCCAACCTAATCTGCCAGTATAGTTCAAGTTCAAGTAATTTTAATGAGGCAGGTCCACCTCTATTGTCTGAAATAGTCTGATCTATTGCGATAAATTTGAACTGATGGGAAGGGAAATCAACAATATGTTTGGCAAGAGCATTAGTTACTTTATGTTTCCTTATAGCGTACTGATGTTCATAAATACGCTCTCTGAACTTGCGTTCGGTTTTCCCTATATAGTATGCCGAACAATTTTGGCACTGTGCTAAGTAGACTAGCATCTTAGAATTACAATTGTTCCTATGTTTTAATTTGAATTCTTTCTTATTAATTGAAAATCTACTAGATTCAATTATATATTTACAGAAATTACAGGCATGGCATTTGAACATGCCCGGGGATCTTGTAAGAGGTGGTTTCGTCTCGAACCAAGATTTAAGGTTCCTAGCTTTCCTATATGTCACCTTCGGAATCAAACCTAATTTAGAAGACACCCCTGGGTCTGCTCTAAACAAATGCCAATTCTTTCTGATAATGTGCCACAAAGTATTACTGTCCACTGCAAAAGTGGTAATAAATCTAGGTACGTCCAACTTAGGAACCCTATCCACTGTATCCACTATGTCGGAAGCCACGTTACTCACAGAAAATAAAGGTGTTGTTAATTCCACCCTTTCCTTAACTTGTAATAATGGTACATAAACATTAGATCTCCTTTTTAGAGAAACCTCGTTAATTAGGTCATCAATTAATTTAATGGGATAACCTCGACTCAAAAACATCTTTTTTAGAGTTGTACATTCTTCACTGTACATGTCATCCCTACTAATAATTCTTGCCGCCCTTACAAGTTGTCCCTTTACAACTGCACGTTTCTGTGTAAAAGGATGACAACTTGTAAAATGCAACAAGGTGTTGGAGTAGGTAGACTTCCTGTGGATCTTAGATGTATAACTTGAAACAATGGAGTCCTTTTCTAAAAAGATGTCGAGGTAGGGTATCTGCTTGTCACTGAAAGTGGAAGTGAACACCAAAAAGTCAGTCGTGGAATTTAGATGATTAACAAATTCGGTGGCTTGTACCTCATCTCCATTAAAGAGGATAAATATATCATCTAAATAACGTGTGTAGAATACTGAGTGTTTAGTGTATAATGAATGGTTAAAGACAAATTGGTGCTCCCACTGTGCCATGACCAAGTTGGCCACACTGGCACCATAGGGTGAACCCATACCAACACCAACAGTTTGTAAGTAGTAGTTGTCACCAAACAAGAAGAAATTTTTGGATAATGTTAAATCCAAAAGCTCAACTACCAATGAGATGTCATAAGTACTGGCATCTCTAGCTCTTAATCTATCCCCTACCCAATCAATTGCTGTGTCGTGGGGGATACAGGTGTATAAATCTTTGACGTCTATTGTAAGGAAGTTGAAGTGATCCTCATACTGTAACTCATTAATTTTGGATAAAAATGTCCACGAGTCTTTGCAAATTTGCACCTCTAATAAAATATATTTACGTAATATGTGGTCAACTACTTTGGCACACGCATAAGATGGTGAACCCCGACTGTCAATCAATGGACGCATAGGTGGATCAATCAAGTTCTTATGGATTTTTGGTATGCCGAAAAAGTATGGAATCCTGGGGTAGGAGGTTGACATATAATTATATAAATCCTGGTTAATCCTGGCTTCCAGGAAGATCTCCTCAATATGGTCCTTGATGATCCGGTATGCACCTTTGACTTCGTTTATGGAACTCAGCGCATAAGCAGGAGTGTCGAGTAGTGAAGTCATGCGGTCAAAATAGTAGTCATTGTCAAAAATCACTACCCCCCCACCTTTATCCGGCTTACAAATACGTAAATTATTTGAACGAAGAGCATGAATACAGTCAATTTCAGAGTTGTTATTATTATGAAGACCATGTGGTTTATACCTATTTTTAAAACACCTAATATCCACCTCACATATCTGTTCAAACATCAACAAGAGTGGGTGAAGTGGGGGGTTAAAGGTGCTAGGAACATGGAGTTGATTAGAGGTGTCAGTGTATGCTCCCCCGCCCATCATAAGTTTAAAATTGAGTTTCCTAGCAAAAGTTTTGACATCAATGATAGCCTTAACAAAATCAAAGTTGTGTTGAGGTACATACGTATGAGCCTTAGCCATTAGGTCAGCCATGTCCGTTGTAATGGGGATTTTAGAGTAGTTGTAAACTTTAAAATCTCCAGAAGTGTTGGTGCTTATGACTGGAACCTGTTGCACATTATCAACATCCAAGTCAATAGTTACTGGAAGGACAAATGTTTGTGTATCCACAGCATCTTCTGAATGTAAATTAAAGCACTGAACGTCAAAAATCGGAGGGACTAATGATTGGTTCTCCTCTGGTTGGGTTGGTTCAGCCATTGGCGTTAGGATTTGGGTCTTGCTCCTAAAAAATTCTCCTGTGTGTTACCATTATTGTTTACGTTGAAGTTATTTCTATTGTGTATCCTCTCACTTCTACGTAATTCAACTAATGGCATATGGTCGTTAGCCAAAGGAAGGTCTTCCTGGATGTTGACTTCAGAATTATTGTTGGAAAAAACATTTTCTGCAGTGTTAAGATGGATATTACTGTTAGAAGTGTGAGGCCTAGTATTTGTCCTCCATGTCTGCCCTAGAGGAGGGTTAGGGTAGGCAACCCCTTCCCTGTACGCCTTGGAATCCCTATCTAGTTTTTTAACCTTCACAGATTTTAATTTAACTAAGTAACTGTCTATACTACTAAACAGTCTAGCGTAGTCAAACCTATACCTGTCAAAAACAGAATCAGTTTTAATTGCATTATCCAACAGAGTTGCTTCAGCATTAAGTTCATCAACTTGTAGTGTGTAATGTTTAATCATTACATTTAACAGTTCGAACCCATGCCTATCATACATGGAAACCAGTTCTTGGTGAAATACAGAATTGCTCACCAACCCAGTTGGATACTGAAAATGTCTCAGACCTTTTGGCACAATTTTTCGAACTAAACATTCGTTAAAATAAGCGATTTCCAGCTGTAAATTTTTTATTTTAAGCATAATGTTGTCCAGTACTTTTAAATTACTAGAAATATCTGGTTCAGAGGCAGTGCATTGAAGAGGTGCAGTAACTGTTTTGGTGTTAAATGATGGGTTAACACACACCCAGTTGACAAAGTCAGGATAGTTAACAAAATTGTTACTCACCATATCCTAGTAGCAGCCAGAGGGTTTGCCCTTGCTTATTTAGATGATATTGCCATCTACAGCCATTCCTCACCAGATCACCTTCAGCATGTCAGAGAGGTGCTGGGCAGACTACAGAGGGCAGGATTGACCATTAAGCCGAGCAAACGTCAGGTGGGTATGGCAGAGGTCTCCTACCTAGGACATAGAGTGGAGAGTGGTAAGATAAGGCCAGAACCTGCTAAAGTGGAAGCCATTCAGGCATGGCCTGCACCTGTTACAAAAAAGCAGGTGAGGGCATTTTTAGGGACAGCAGGGTACTACAGAAAGTTCATCCCCAGTTATAGTACCATAGCTGGTCCCCTCACAGACCTGACAAGGAAGAGCAGACCAGATAACATAGTGTGGACCCCAGCATGTGAGCAGGCATACCAAAAGCTTAAAGAAGCTTTGGGAGGACCTCCTGTGTTAGCTAGTCCAAATTACAGCAAATAATTTGTTGTGCAGGTAGATGCTTCAAACCATGGGGTGGGGGCTGTACTAAGTCAGATTTCTTCAGAGGGGGAAGAGCACTCAGTGGTTTATCTCAGTCATAGGCTCCAACCCAGGGAGGAATGCTATGCAGCTATAGAGAAGGAATGTCTAGCCATAGTGTGGGCACTGCAAAAACTTCAGCCTTATCTGTATGGAAAGAAATTCACTGTTATGACAGATCACAACCCCCAAACATGGTTAAACAAAGCCAGCCAGCAAAATGCAAAGTTGCTAAGATGGAGCCTGGGGTTGCAAGCATATGATATGTCAGTGCAGCACCACAGTGGGGTTAGTAATGCCAATGCAGATGGGCTCTCAAGACATGGAATGGGGTGAGGTACACTCAGATAGACCAAACCTTCTCAAGCAGCATTTCTCAAGGGTCACTTGAAAAACTAGCTTGAGTTCTCGTGGGAGGGGGAGAAATGTGAAGACTGGTAGAGAAGGGTGAAGACTGCCAGCCTAGCCAGATAGAATTGTGCAGATAATTCTGTCATTTGTAAATATAAATGTAAACTACTGGCTTGTTGTCTTAAATGTAAAGAAATACTGTTACATGTGGAATTGGAAATAAATGTGACAACAGTGCACTCTACTGACTAAAGTAAAGCATGTAGTGACCCTTTGAAGTAGCAGTGGTGCAGAAAAGTCTAGATGAAGAAATTCTTTCTGTTGTTTTAACCAAGAGTTAAATTGCTAGATTTAAACATGCAAATGTATTTTTATTGATCTGTTCCTGACCAGCTGCAAGATAACAAAAGGGAGATGTTAAGAATGTAAATGCAGTTAATGTGTAGCCTGGAAACACCATGAAAGTGTAAAAAGATGATGTAATGTTTATCAGAACTGCAATAGCAATTTAAACAAAGAGAATCAGAAGGCATTAAGGATTTTTGTCTGGATCATCCAACTCACAGCACTGCCTCTTGCTCACATGTAAGTTATCTTAGACTTGTGTTTTCTTGTAGAGATATATAGAACTAGAAAGTTTAGACTAAGTGTTTTTCTGTGATGTCAGAACTATACTACCAATTTCTTTTAAGTTTTTCTGTGTGATCTCTGAACTCCTGAATAGCACTGACTATAGTAGAAAGTATTGTCTTGTGGTTTTAATTATTTATTATTAAATATTTTAAAACCTTTTAACTGTGGCTGGTTTGTGTAGAGATAAGTTAAGCTCTAGAGTACATTCCATGTATATAAGGATCCTTTACCAAGTCACTCTAATAAGCCTTGTGACTGTTTAGTCATATCTACCAACTGGATAGTAATATTGCACGGTAATAATTGGACACCCTTTTAAGAGCATTTGAGTAGCTGATAAATATTAACTGGGTGGTGGCACTACCATATAGTCTGGGTAAAAGGGGCACATCTGGATAACTTGTGCCGGCCTTCCCCAGAAGTGTCTGTGTGGTCATGTAAACTCTTATCTTAAAGTGTGTGTGTGTGTGTGTGTGTGTGTGTGTGTGTGTGTGTGTGTGTGTGTGTGTGTGTGTGTGTGTGTGTGAGCTACTTGGGCAGGGACATGAAGCACTGGTTGGACAGAGAGGGTGCTGGAGATTTTAGATTGCCCAGCTAGGGTGAGATCTGGACCCTTTAACTGTGCCAGTGGGAGTCTTATTTGGGACCTGGGGAGCAAGGGAGTGACCAGCCCTGGACTGACTGTGATCTCTGTGTGCTCTTAAGGGAAATTGCACTTTACTGTGTGTATTTGTTATCATTTCCTCATATATGAGACTCCCTCTTTGGTGTTAGTGGTGAGGATTGAGGCTCCTTGATTGCTGGGCCAGGTGAGGATTGAGGCTCCTTGATTGCTGGGCCAGGGCATGGGTGTCACATATTAATTCACAGACCTGATAAATAATGACATAGGAAACCTCAAAACACTGGACTCGACCCAATTTTGCTTTGCCAAGAGCAGGTCATGCCTACTGAATCTGGTGGATTTCTTTGAGAAAATCACTAAGGCCATAGATGATGGTAAAACAGTGCATGCCACCTACTTTAATCTGGCCAAGACATTTGATTCAATTTCCCCTTTAGGTATTATAAACAAACTCACAAACCTGGGCATAAATCCCTACATCACCATATGGATAATCAATTGGCTCACGGACAGGACATGGGATTAAAGTGGGTGAATCCAGTTCCATCAAGAGGTCACTTATTAGCAGTGTGCTACAGGGCTCAATGCTGGGACCACTATTGTTTGGAATATACTTCTCTGAAGTCAAGGCTAATGGGAAAGGCCTCTGGATGACAAAGTTTGCTGATGAGGGCAGTCACCGAATCCTCCAAAGATGTAGATGTCTTTCAGGAGGGTCTAGATCAGACAAATAATTGGCGCCAGATCCATGGCCAAAAACAACATAAAAAAATGCATTATCACCTTTTGAAAAATCAAATACCTCTGCAAATTGTTACATCTATAGCACAACTCTAAGAGTAGGCTCAGAGGTGAGAGATCTAGGTACACAGATAGATAGTAGCCTGAACTTTGTCTGCTATGTGTCCACAGTGATGAGGAAGTCCTTTTATGTGGCACAGCTTATAAGTAAAGGTATGGCATCCAGATCCAAGGAAATTATAGTTCCACTGTACTCAGCCCTCATTAGACCAATAATCGAGTACAATATGCCATTTGGCATGTACTTAACATGAGCTATGTGGATAGACTAAAAGCCCTATCCCTTCACTCTGTTTCATACTGCCTATTAAGGGGTGACCTATGCCTGACCTACAAGACACTCACAAATGCAGCTGTGATGGAGCTGCTACACATCCACAAGTCAAACAGCATTATGGTCACCTGACCATACCTCTCAACTATCCAGATTTTCGCAGAATGTCCAAATTTTTGCCTCATATTTTAAGTCTATTCCTCATAAAATTTGTGGTTTTCTGGAAAATCATTCGGATGATCTGAGGATTGAAGTCACTAAATAATGGCATATATTTGAGTTTCAGACTTCAGCTCATTCAGAAAATGTATGTTAACACAAACCCTGTTACTCTAATAACTTTCTAAGTTTATAATAGCAGTATTTAAAATCTGTCCCTATTTTAGGCCTTTGTCCCCTCATTTTGTCATGCTTTGTCCAGATTTCTTGCACTAAGAGGTTGAGAGGTATGCACCTGACCTAGGAATCTAAACTCTAGACTCAAGACAGGTTGGAGAGACAGATGTTTGTCTCAGAGATTGCCACTTCTTTGGAACAGATTTTCTATTCACATTAACCAGAGCCATTCCCTGGCCCTGTTCAAACACAGTTTGGATTATGGATGGGGAATTGCAAATTCACACCTGGGTAGTACCTATGTCCCTTATTGACATGGGCAGTCTGTAAGATACTCAATGTACAGGCACAAATCCATGCCATCCTCTTATCCCTAGGGGTCATATATTGGGTAAAATCGGGTTATATTGGCTAGACTTGTAAGAGCCCTTAAGCCATTAGCCTACTAATCTCCTATGAACCAATGAAACCCATGAACCTATGAATGCTAGCAGCCAATATTACAGCAGCATTTCTGCCCTGAGGAGCTACAAAATGAATAGAAATGCATAACTAACTACTTAAACAACATCATCAGTTACTCAAGCTGTAGTTATGTACACCTGGCATGTTAAGATGTACACTCTTGTAGGCAGCTATTTAACCATGCCCCTGATAGTCATGCATAAAACTGTAGTCGGCACTATTCTGATCTAGTGTACAGCCTATGCACACATAATATATGTGTCTATGCACATATGTATGTGTATGTGTAAACAAAAAAGACAGAATTTTACATAGCACAAATGGCAGCACATGACTCAACAGAGATGATCAATCTATCAAAGTGATTGCCTGTAACCATGATGTTTTTCATGATATTTTTTACTGGTAGCAATAAGAGCTGTGTAAGTCAGTTCTACAACATAAAAGCATTTTTAAGCAGCCTGATGACAATATTAAGACATAAACTGCATACAACTATGAATAGAAAATGTAGCCTTAGCTATACCTAAGCAGGCTAATTCAAATTCCTCTGCAAAACAATGCAAGACTTTAAGTAATATAAAGACAGCTGCAGCTTCAAGATTTACTGCTGCAAACAATGGAAACTGAGGAATAAATAGGCAGTTGAGTGTTTTCTGACCAATAAACTATACTGAACTGATATTATAAGGCCAAAAGAAAATTTGGGGTTGAATTTTAATGCACAGGGAAAGATAGAGTTTTCCTTAAAAGATGCCCATATTGTTCAGTTATCATGAATATGCATTTCATTTGAGTTTTACTTTTACTTATTTATTTATGTATGTATGTATGTATTTTTTTTTAGAAGAGCAGTTATATTCTAGAGTATACTGGGAATAGAGGACTATGTGGGTAAAGGGAGAGCTGTTTGTGTTACTTAAGTCTGCACAGTAATTTTAGTAGCAACTTATCATGACCATTAATAAAACTGCTATGCTGATTGATGTGAGAACAATCAGCTCAGCATCAAACAAACTGCCCAAACTTTCTCAGACTGTCCAGATTCTTGACTCATATTTTTGGTCCGTTCCTCATAAATGTTGTGGTTGTCTAGCAAATCACTGGGATGCTCTGAGGATTAAAGTCACTAAATAATTACATGTGTTTGAGTTTCAGACTTCATATCCTTCAGAAAATGCATGCTAACACAAATCCCGGTATTCTATCAACTTTCTAATGTTATAAAAGCAGTATTTAAAATGTGTCTCTATTTTTGGGCCTTTGTCCCCCGATTATGTCAAGCTTTGTTCAGATTCCCTGCACTAAGAGGTTGAGAGGTATGGCAAGCACCCACTGCAGTCACAAGGCTGGCTTGTCTTTTTTGAAATTTGACTAATTATAGGCTCCAGAAAAATCATCACTGACCATACATCTCAATCTCTTAGAGCAAGAAATCTTGACAAAGCCATAAATAATGGGGGAACAAAGGCCACAAAATAGGGACAGTTTTTAAATATTGATGTTACAAACTTAGAAAGTTTATAGAATAATAGATTTTGATTAGCATGAATTTTCTAAAGGGTATGAAGTCTGAAACGTTAATATCTGTCATTATTTTCTGACTTGAATCCTCAATGATTTGCCAATAATTTGCTGGAAAAATAAAATTTTATGAGGCACTGAAAAAATATGGAGCAGAAATCTGGACATTCTGCAGAAATCTGGAAAGGTGAGAGGTATGAACATGTATACATAGGGAGGTGAACCTTAATCTACTGCACAAAAAGAGATTAGCCCTGAACTAAACCAGATGCTGTATGATTGTTACTTCCTTCAGGGTATAGGAGAGTTGTAGAGTTGAAAGACTCCTTTGCCTGACTGCCATCTGCTGGCTAATCAAAGTATTGCTAGAACACTTCCCTGCCTAAGGGTTAAGCTACATATATTGTTTATTTATTTTTGATAAAGACGAACCCTTAATTGACCAGACTTAAAATAATTTTATTTTCCTGCCACAGCTTTATAATCAGCTTTAAACAAATGTTCAGTGTTGAAATACTGCATTGAAGTTCATGTAGATATAATAGCATTAAAAACAATTGTGTGTACTGTATTCTTTTTTAATGCTCTTATTTTTCTGTATTAATACAAGCTACCATTTTTTGTTCAGAAAAAAAAAGTTGTAATCGCACGTGCTTCTAGAGACTGTAGCCATAGCAATGATAAATAAAAAGTAAATTTTCCTGAATTAGATACAAATTTATACAGAAAATCAAGTGACAATGCAATGTTTCTGAACTATGACCTCAGAAATCTATAAACAGACCCAACCAGTTCTTTGTTTTAACTTTTCTGACCTTTTTGCTATATGAGAATGGACTTCTTAAACATATCTTATATTCTTTGGTATGTGCACCTGTTTTGAACAAGTTCTGTGAACCATTTTAATAAAACAGTTTAAGCATTTATCATTTTTAGTCCTGAGGATAGGAGAATGATACTTCGCTAATACATGGTGTCATGTTCTAGACGAGAGAAGTAGTAATGCATTAATAAATGGTGAAACTTATGTCTTCTTATTCCATTTCTTAGGTTTGGAAACTAGGAACAAATTTTGAAAAGTGCGCATCTGTCATCTAGAATAGATTTCTCAAAGGGCAGTCCCTCACCTCCAAGAAACTGTGGTGGTAGTAGTAGGTGGTGCTAATATAACAGTAAAGTGACTGTGTAATAGGATCTCTGCCCTTAAAGCTCTAGTGTTCAGTCTTAACCTCTTGTCACCAAACATGAAATTTTGTACATTCTCTCCTCCTTTGTGCACACTTTATCAATATATTCCAGTTTCCTCCCAAAACTATGTTTGTTGATTGGTTACAATAAACTGTCCAAATACCTGTTTTATTTACCCTTCCCTTATGGCCTTAGTCAAGGCTGAAGATGGTGACCCAAATGTGTGTGTGTGTGTGTTTTTCAAGACATATAACCTTAGTGTTTTCCTACAGTCTCAGGAGTTTTTACTATAAAGTTTGTTTATATTACTTTTTCATACACTATACAGCCACAATCACCAGGTTTATTGTAATTCTTAGAAAATGTTGTTCAGTTCGGGCAGGCATAAGTCATTTAAAAGATCTTAAAGCAAAAGCCAGTGTAGATTAATGGCAACTGCTTTTATAATTATATACGCAAATCAAGTTTTGGCAAAACAGGAATCTGGAGCAAATTCGGACATCTCTTTTTGCTAAAGGACTCTTACATTTGTAGATTTTTTTTCCCTCTTTTTACATTTTGGGGGGATTTGTGTTCTTCTAGTGTCTTGCTTTATCTCATCGGATTTTGCTTTTTGTCTCTAGTCACGCTTGGAGTTCATAGGTTAGGTTCATAGGTTCATACTAGGCTATCTGCCCTGGGGCAATTATAAGCCTAGCCCGATTCTGTATGGCTTACGCCACCCCTTGATTTGAGTATAAGGTGCCCTTTTTAAGGTTTAGTTTACTGTGTCTCTGTCTAATAGTGACACGGGAGTAATCCCTGGGGCAAACCTACGATCCCCCATCCACTTATCGAGATTCTTCTTGAAGAGATTCAGTGAGGTGCTCTGCCTCACATGAACTAGAATTCTATTCCAGAGCAAAGGGAGCCTCTGGGTTATGAACCTGTCCCTCCAGCAAGTTCTATTTATTTCTGTGCTGAGGTTCAAGTCCCGTGAGCGTGTGGCTCTAAGGGATTTAGATTTACTGAGGTGGAGCATGTCCATTAATTCTGGATTTGACATAGCTTTGTATGTCAGGCATAGATCGCCTCGAAGTAGGCGGTATGCAACTGAGTAGAGTTGGAGTTTTTTTAACCGAGCAGCATATGGCATCTGTTTGAGAACCTTGATCCTCTTGGTGAGATACTTTTGGGGTCTTTCTAATTGCTGCAGGTGTCGGGTAAGGTACATCAGAAAAGGGGCATTGTATTCTATGATGGACCTGATGAGGGATGAATAAAGGGGCACAATTACCTCTCTTGATCTAGATGTGAAACCCTTCGTGATGAGGTGGGCTATGTAGAAAGTCTTTCTAACCACTTTGGCAATGTGGTTTTCAAAGGAGAGATTGCTATCAACTTGGGTCCCCAGGTCCCTAATAACTTTCTCTGTACTTAATGGGTTTCCGCCTATGTGGTAATTTGTGGGCACATTGTTTTTGCCAAAGGATATGACTATACATTTTTTGGCATTTAGCTTTAAACCATGGCGCTGGCACCAGTTATCTGTCTCTGTGAGACCTTTTTGAAGGATGTGTGTGTCAGCTGGAGAGTTGATTATGGCGCCCAGTTTGCAGTCGTCTGTGAACTTGGTGAGCCATAGTCCTCCCACGTTTGCCTGTACCTCGGAAAAGTATATACCGAACAAGAGTGGTCCCAGGACAGAACCCTATGGGACCCCACTTGTGACCAGTTTCGAGTCTGACATGGCTCCAGCAACTCTCACTCTGTGGGTTCTGTCTTTGAGCCAGTTTGCGACCCATCTTGTGACATAGGGGTTTATTTTTAAGCTGGATAGCTTATCTATGATGCCCAGGTGGGGTATTGTGTCAAATGCCTTTGCAAGGTCCAGATAGGCTGTGTGGACTACCTTCCCTTCATCTATGGCTTTGGTGACTGTTTCAAAGAAGTCAACCAGGTTCAAAAGGCAGGATCTGCCCTTGACAAAGCCGAACTGGGTAGGATCTAGTGTCTGTAGGTCCCCAATGTCTTTGTTTATGAGCTCCATGATGATCCTCTCCATAGCCTTGCAGACTAAGCTAGTCAGGCTTATGGGGCGATAGTTTCCAGGGTCTGTAGAGGCTCCACCTTTGTGGAGTGGGACCACTGTTGCTGTACGCCATTCTGTGGGCACATATCCTGTAGTGAGGCTGAGATTGTATAGCTGTTTTATTTGAGGGATTAGTTCCTCTTGGAGTTCATGTAGGACGCAACCTGGGACGCCATCTGGTCCCATGGAAGCAGTGTTTTTTGCTTTGGAGAGGGCAGCCTTCACCTGAGCATCTGAGATGTTTGGGAGGCAGCCCTCTGCAGGGATAGATACTTGCTCTTTTGGGGGGGGTGGAGAAGTTTGCACTGAACCTGTCTGCCAGGATATTGGCGATGTCTGTGGGTTCAGTGTATTTTTGTCGTTTAGAATCAACTCAGAACAAGTCTGGGAGTTGCATCCCAGGTTTCTAACATAACTGAAAAAAGCCTTATGATTGTCTTTGGTGTCCTGTGCAATTTTTCTCTCGAAGCTGGCCTTGGAGGATTTTATGAGGGATCGTAATTTTTGCTAGTACTGATCAGAGATGCCTTCCCTATTAGGGATTTTGCTCTATCATGTAGTAGCTTTCTCCTTCTGTTGTACAGTTTATTTATGGCAGGGGTCCACCAGACTGGATGCCTGCCTTTGGATGATTGGGTCTTGGTTTTGTTTGGGATAGCATGATCCATGCATTCCTGGAGATGTCCGTAGAATGCATTTATATAGGATTCTGCAGTTTGGGCCGTAGTTTCCACTGGCCCTGGGGCCTTGAAGGATTCCACTTTGGTTTTGAGAAGTGAGAAGTTCGCTTTTGAGAAGTTTTTCACTGTGGTTTTCTGGGCTGGGGGTGGGGTCGGGATGTGGACATCCAGTGAAATTAATTTATAGTCTGATCTTACCAATGAGGGATATACTTCTGGTATGGAGCATAGAGTCCCCATGTTGGTAATGATCAGGTCTAGTATGTTGTCCTCTCTTGTGGGAGTGGTGACTAGTTGTTCCATAGCATTTGAGTTTATAATTTCCAGGAATCTTTGGGCTAAGGTGCTGGGGCTTGAGTAGTGCTCCCAGTCAATGTTTGGGTAGTTGAAGTCGCCCAATATAATGGTGTTTGGAGAGATCTTCATGTTCTCCAATGTTTTCAGGAAAGCCGAATGGGATTCCTGACTTTGAGAGGGTGGTCTGTAGGATGCTATAAACTGAAAAGCAGTCTTGCCCACTGTTAGTTGCACATGGATGGTCTCCGATACTTCGTGCAATGCCACTAACCTGGAGGTGTGGATATCCTTGATAAATATGGAAACTCCCCCTCCTTTTGTGGTTCGGTCCGGGTTTTGGGGCGAAAAGCATGATATGAGGTATAGCCTGGTAGTGCTGGGGTGCTCTCTGGAGCCTTGAACCAGGTTTCTGTCACTGCACAGATATCGATGTTCTCAATACTGAGGAGAGCTTCGAGTGTGTGCATCTTGAGGTTAAGACTTCTGGCATTTAGCAGCATTACCCTTAGTTTCTTGTTCCTTGTGCTGTCTATGGGGGTGGGTTTGACTTTTGAGCCTTGCCTAAAAAAGGCACTATGGGGGTGGCAAGAGCCTTTGCCAATATCCGAAAGCCCAGTGGTGACAGGTGCAAGCCGTCCCTAGCGAAGCAACGTGGCTTGTCGAGAATGTCTAATATCTAAACCATAAAATGATGGTATCTTTTGGGTTACCACCTTTACATACTCCTAAAATAGGACATATCTTATTAAACCAAGACTACACAATGTATTCCATACTTTGTACCAAGGAGAGGGGTGGGCATGATTTTATTTAAAATACTCATTATAAAGCCTTTTTTTTAATCTTACTAAAGTGTTTAATAAATGATATGCAAGTAACAATGTAGTTCCATAAAACTTTTTTTTTCTTCAAAATCTAGAGTCAGATTTTTTTCTCTGTTATTAATATGCTAACATGTTGGGATTTTTTTTGGTGTGAGGAAGGTGGTTCACATCTGAAAAGGGGGTTTGGGTAAACATTGAAATTGCAGAATAAACTCCATCTGTATAATATCTTCTTTACTAGAATTAAATATATATATATATATATATATATATATATATATATATATATATATATATTATTATTATTATTTAAGCAGGCTTCACCTGCATCACACTGCATTGAAGAGGAATGTAAAGACTGTACTGCATCAGCTGGGCAAAGGAATTGTAGATGTAGCTTTGGAATCTCAGGAGGAAAATACTGAACTGTCTAAAGCCTCTGGGATGGATGTCTATGAATGGCAGAGGTGCTGACTTGCAAGGAAAACAAGTGATGCTGGCATGCATGCTACAGAATACATTTTGGCTATAAATTCTACTCCAGCACTAGAACTACGCTTCACATGCTAATGACCCAGGTTACGTAATAGGTCTGGCTTCCCAGAAAAGTTAGATGAAGATGGAAAGAATGCACTTGCGCTAAATGACTTTCCTCTATACTTTTGTAGAGAATATGCATAGGTTCATAGACTGTTACTAGGCCAATGACCATTAGGCCCTTACAAGCCTAGCCGCTCTCCTAAAACCATTTGGGCCCCAAGTATCATACAGTGGTGGAGCGTGTTAGAAGGCAGGTAGCTAAGAACGGAAGGGGGGGGGTATTTGAATAATACTTTATAATACTTTTCTTATTGATGGCCTCTGTCCATAAGGGACATAGGGGCCAGACTGGGGGTAAATTTACGATTTCTCATCCAATTGTCAAAGATTTCTTTGAAAAGGATCAGGGATTAACTCTGTTTTACATGGATGGGGAGCCTATTCCATAGTGTAGGAATCTTTTGGGACACTGTCTCCTCAGCACGTTCTGTTTATGTTACAACTGAAGTTCAGATTCCTGGATGTAGTGTTTGTGGTGCTGTTTGTTTTGTGCATGAGCAGCAGATTCATCAGGGCTGGGTTTGTGGAAGCCCTATAAGCTAGGCAAAGATACCCTGTTATCAGCCTGTAGGAGACTGAATACAGAGACAGAGCCTTTAGGCGGTCAGTGTAGGACAAGGTATTCAGACCATTAACCTTTTTGCAAATTCATTACCTTGGCCCACAAAACTATACTACCAGCATGTTAATAACATAATGAATAACATAACTGTAATGGATCTGCTTGTAATAAAATCAACAATTTTAGTTTGTAAACACAGATATCTAAAAAGTAATTAAATAACAATAAAACATTTTTATGCATATATCCTGGCAGGTTGTAATCTGCTAATTAGTAAATATGAGCTTCACTGAACTGTAATGCAGAGTAGCAATATTTTCTCCTCTTGATTATAATGCAAGGAGTTCTTACCTTATCCTGTGGGCCAGGCCGGTCTCTTTCAGGCTTAATATAAAAATAATGCAGTATTGGTTAGAAACTGGGGGCTGTTGTAGCAGCATACTTGGATAGATCCCCATTTCCTCTCTAGCCCTATCCCTCTCCATCACTTCTTCCTCCCTTAATCCAGTGCCAGAATTCCTGCCTGTCATCCGAGTCAGGATTATTAAGCAGCTATAGGCTTTGCATGTGTATCACCAGTACTGAACACTGAAACCCTTATAAACCATACTCTGGAAAACTTAGGCTGGTTGCCCCTTTCATGTGGTTAACATGCAGGCCATACATTTAAGCACTCTAAGCAACACTGTCGTTTAGAATGTCTGGCTGATACAGTGGGGATTCTGAAATAAACATCCATATTACAGAGACCTCTGCAATGCTTTTTCTGTGTTTCAACTGCATTTAGATCCATCCAAGCTAAGATACGAATATTTTCTTGATTAACCATACTTGTACTTGCTTCAATGATCACTACTGTTTTTGTGCATTTATTAAAGAATTTATTTAATTTTCTGACCAAATAATAATTTGTCTGTTTGTTGGATTTTCTTGTCTGTGTGCCACTAAATCTCTTTGCAGAAGGGCAAATTAGCCAGGGACCTAGTTGTTTGGTAGTTGTTTGTTTAATTTGCATTTGAGAGCTGCTTTTGCTGTGCTTTTACAATAACAGATTCCAGGGCCAGGCATCTTGTGGCAGAAGGTTTTGTTTACCTGGTCTCTCTGAGTTGGGCAGCACTGCAGGAAGCTCAAAGTTTGGTTATTTATTGGAAGGAGGGCATAGGAGTCAGTTTTCAATCTTTTGTCTCTGTGCAGATCTGCCCATCAGGCCACAGCAGTTAGCAGTGCCCTTTATAGTAGCAAATGCCTAGACAGTAAAATTTACCTATAAAGTTAGGATTAGATACAAAACCTGTTAAACAGTGTGGCATTGTACAAAAATAAGCTTAGATCAGCTAGCCTATGGATCAAATAGTACTACAATATCTGAGTACTATATAATATCCTGCCCTTAACCCCAGAAACCACCCTGGGTGACCCCTTTGAAAACACAATCCTTAATCCAAAGCAGCCAGCCTTATTACAGGAACAGACAACATTGATATGCCATTTCCAAATCTCTCTGTGTCAGCCTGGTAGATCTGGGCAATGCAGCAATTGTCTCATGTTCTCAGACAACCAGTTAATCACTAAAGAAAATAACAGACAAGACCCAAGAAGCCAGGATCTGTGAGACCTCAATCGAGAGACTGGTTACCAGTGGAGTACCCCAGGGTTCCATGCTTGGCACCTACTTCTTGGAAGTCAAGGCTATTCAGTCCTTGTCAGACCTACAGTGCTATCTTCGACATGTACCTAATCAGGAACTTGCTACAGTCGGAACACCCTCAAAGGGTCCTCACCAGGAGATTCTATGGCATGAATATGCTGTCCTACCCACATTTCCATAAGGCCCTATCTCTGTACTTAGTGTCCTACAAGTTTCTGAGAGGCTATACATGCCTGGCATATAAGGCATCCTCAGACCCAGCTGTGATGGAGCTCTAACAGATTAAAAAAAAAAAACAGCACCAGGAACACTAGATCCAAGGACATGTTATTTGCCTGTGATATAAATTGAACCTGCTTGATTGACTGATATATGGCTCAATAGATCCCTGCTCCATAGAATAAGATCCCCATCTATGTGAAGTGGAGCTCATTCCTGACCCAGTTTAAATGAATCCTTGATCACTGGATAGGAAATTGCAAATTCACCCCTGGTTTGGCCTCTATTTATCTGAGGGACAAAGTTCAACAGTAAGTAAACTAATTCCAAACTAACATAACTCCCCACACATAAAACTCAGTTACCTCCTCACTAACATACCCCACCATATAGACATCCAAGGTACTGAGGGGAAAAAACTGGGTTGGGTTACGTTGCATTGTGTGGCTAGGTTTATAAGGACCCTGGTGGTCATGAGCCTAGTATAAATCTACAAACCCATAAAGAAAACTGTACATGGGGTCTTACAAAATATTATATGCCATAGTCTGGTGGTGCTGTGATCATTGATGTGGTCTGATGACTGCAGTCTAGGAATATATGCATCCAACAAAGAGGTCAGTGATGGATCTTTCTACTTAGTGGTGTGTTGGTAGGATTACTGTCTACTCATTACCTAGGAGTAAAGTTAATATAAATCCAGCCCTGCTGGCCAGAGTGTCTCTACGGACCCTTCCCTGTCTCTGTCCATTTTCAGTCTTCCTACTTTGGCTATCACCCATGTAACTCCTCTGTTCCTTTTTCATGAAATTCACCCTTCCCATTTATCAGCAGGAAGTGCAGAGCATCCATCAGATATTCCTGCATAGTCTTTACTCAGAGTACATCTGACTACCCTTGCTGGATGCAACTCTGGCCTACACACTTTTCATGCTTAATTTTCTTCTTGCTACATAAACCAGAACTGGACATAATAATCAAATATGCAGAATTAGTCATGTAATAGACATTAGGAATATGTTCTTTTTTGAATTACTCCACCTATCTATGCATGCAAGTGCTGTCTTTGCCTTTGTCACAGTCTTTTCATAGCATCTTTTGTAATTAACTATTTGTAATTGCTCCCACCAACCTCTGCAGACCTTTGATCATATTTCAGCCCAGTAACTCGTTATCCGCTCTGCAAATTCTCCTATGACACTTTTCTGGCCATCCCAAGATGCAATACTTTGCTAGACATGCCTTTCTGTTTTGTCTGAGCTGAACATTGCAGCCGACTGTAAGACCTAGAGAGTGAGACCTTGCTGGGGGTTGGATCTACTGTTTAGTTTTTCAGAGTACATTCTTGTGGGAAACAGACAAAGATTGCAGCTTTGATAGCACAGGGCAGGGCATGCAACAATTCATGGTGGAAGTGGTCAGCAATGCTTCCTCAGGTGGTGTAGTGTGTATAGCATATCACATGTGTTGGTTCTACACGAGATAACTAAATTTTAGACACATTACCTTCCTAACTGGGCTATCTGATCTAGGCTTTTGGTTTCTGTTAGGAGATGAGCTGACATCAACAGTTTCCACAGTCTCCCCTTGGCATTGACAAGAGGCCTCAGGTACTCCATCTTACCCCCTTTTTATACCTCATCTGCAGACTAGTCCAGGCACCACCCTTATACCCCTCCATTCTTGCAGCCCATTTCTCTGTCACCCTCATTACCACAGTGATGAGACAGATGCCCCCCTGTCTGCATGCTGCTACAGGACATGCATACAATAAATTCCATTGGATGCTATAGATGTTTTACTATTTAAACTCTAACACCTCTCCAGATCCCTGAAATCCTTGCATGGAATATGCCTAGATAAGCATATAATCATATGGGCTCCTGCGTTTGTGGAATCAAGTCACTACCAGGGCTTCACTCCCTCTCTGGAGTCTTCGTTTCTACTATCTCCAGCCATATTTTTCCTCTCCCTTTAATACAGGTGGAGGACACTACATTATCTACTGTTGGAAGTTAGTGTCCCAAAACTGATTCTCTCTCTTCTAATCCTGTTCTTTGTCTTTTTGCGTATCTCTGCTACCCCTTCCCACCTCATATTCAGTACCTGTTTTAATTGTCCTCCTTGCTCTTCTTAACACTATTGGATTGCATCCTAAACTCACTTTGGAACATTACCATGCTCCCTGCTCCTTTTAGCTCAGCTAGCACAGTAGCCAAATGCCTGCCCATTTAGCCTTGTATCTTTCATTCCTGGGATGTCTATGCTTCCTCTGAGTAAAGTATGCAGGTGATTTTTTTTCTACTTAACCAAGACCGATTACATTGCATATAGCTACATCTTTACCACTATCATTCCATTCACCTGCATATTTATTCATTTTATGTCATAGGTTCATAGGTTCATAGGTAGGTACTAGGCTATTGGTCCTAGGGCCTATATAAGCCTAGCCAAAAGGTACCCTGACTTTCACCACCCAAGAAAATTATTTTCCTTTGCCCCTGTCGAGCAGAGCCACAGAAGTGACCCTGGGGTGAATCTCCTATCTCCAATCCAGTCATCAAGATTTTTCTTGAGGAGTGCTAATGAGGAGCTTTGTTTGATATAGATAGGTAGTTTGTTCCAGAGTATGGGAAGTCTCTGAGACAGGAATCTATCCCTCCAGCATATTCTGTTTATTGTGGTGACAAAGTTTAGGTCCCTAGAGTATGTAGCTCAGAGGGATTGGAATTTCTTTAAGTGGAGCATGTCCAACAGCTCTGGGTTTGATATAGCTTTATATGTTAGGCAGAGATCGCCTCTGAGTAGGCGATATGCAATGGAGTGAAGCTGAAGTTTTCTGAGATGGTCTGCGTAGGGCATCTGTTTGAGTCCAGTAATCCTCTTTGTGAGGTATTTCTGCAGCCTTTCCAGTTGTTGTCGATGTCTTGTGAGGTACATACCAAAAGGGACATTGTACTCTATAATGGGTCTAATGAGTGATGAATAGAGGGGAACAATTACCTCTTTTTTCCTGGATGAGAAACCTTTTGTGATAAGGTGTGCCATGTAGAAGGACTTCCTGACTACTGCGACGATGTGATTATCAAAGGAGAGAGTACTGTCCACCTGTGTCCCAAGGTCTCTTTCAGTGTTAAGTAGACTACCGCCTATGTGGTAGTTTATGGGTACAGAGTTTTTACCAAAAGGGATGACAATTCACTTTTTGCCATTGAGCTTGAGGCCATGCCTTTGACACCGTGGATCAAGTCTGTGGCTCTGCTCGACAGTGGCACAGGAAAATAATTTTCCTGGGTGGCAAAAGCCAGGGTACCTTTTTGGCTGGGCTTGTATAGACCCCAGGGCCGATAGCCTAGTACCTACCTATGAACCAGGCATCTGTCTCAGTGAGACCCTTTTGTAGGATATCCACATCGTTAGGAGTTTTGATTATGGCTCCTAGTTTGCAATCACCTCCGAACTTCGTTAGCTAAAGACCTTTGTGTTAGCCTGTACTTCAGAGAAGTAGATACCAAACAGGAGAGAACCTGGGAGTGAACCTTGTGGTACTCAACTTGTTACTGGTCTGAAGTTGGATTTGGTATCTGGTACTTTCACAGTGTAGGTTCTGTCAGTGAGCCAGTTAGCAACCCATCTTGTGACATAGGGATTTATACCTTATATTCTCCATTTATCCTGCTTCCATATGGTCTACTGTCTCACCCTTTCCATGTGAAAAGAAATTGTTTTCATTTTACAGTCTCGAGTTTAACATCTCCTTCTTGGCCATAATTGCATGCATGAATGACAGCAGTCCTTAATCAAAAATTCTCTGGTCTCTCAACAATCCCAATACCCCTGCAACTGTAACAATTTCATTGTTTTTTTATAGAAGTGTGTGTGTGTGTGTGTGTGTGTGTGTGTGTGTGTGTGTGTGTGTGTGTGTGTGTGTGTGTGTGTGTGTGTGTGTGTGTGTGTGTGTGTGTGCATGCGTGCATGTGTGTGTAATTTTTTTTTACTGCCCATCACTCCATGATCACCGAGACTTAATTCTGATAGGACTGATAAATCCTTCTCTTCTCCTCACATCAAGAGATGCCAGAAGGGAGAAGTAAGAGTCTGTGATTGCAGTAAAGATCATATGGGGGAGGGGGACTAGGACATTCTCCTGTGTTCAGCTGTTGGCCGACAGACTCAATGCAATATGCAAGGGCCTCACCCTCCTATCCTAAGCCTGAGTTGGATGCATGCTATGCACAATCATGATGCTTAGTTTGTGTGAGAAACAGGTTTGGCTGACAAAGCAAAAAAGTAGAGGAGGATACTTTAAGTAAACAAAATTTTATTGTTATCATTACAGCAAGTAATTTAATAATTTTCTCCAACTTGAAGAAAAAGGGAACATATACAGCTATCTAGGAGAAAGCACAGAAAATAAATCAAAGGGTTACTGGTTAAAAAAATGCACTCTCTCCAGAAATTCTTAAATAAAGCAGGTTTTCCATTTTAAGTGAAAGGACAGAATAACCTGATACAAAAAAAACAGTAAACATGTCATATTGTGGTGACGACAAGAAAAACTAAATCACATCAGTGTGGTAGACTGAAGAGAATGAGAGAGAGAGAAGGTTGGATGATGTGGGGATAGTGAATCAGGAAGTGAAACAGATTAGCAAGGAGGAAGTAAGGGCAGCTATGAAGAGGATGAAGAATGGAAAGGCTGTTGGCCCAGATGACATACCAATGGAAGCATGGAGGTGCTTAGGAGAAATGGCAGTGGAATTTCTAACTAGATTGTTTAATGAAATTTTGGAAAGTCAGAGAATGCCTGAGGAGTGGAAAAAAGTGTTTTGATACCTATCTTTAAGAATAAGGGTGATGTGCAGAGCTGCAGTAACTACAGAGGGATAAAACTGATTAGTCACAGCTTGAAGTTATGGGAAAGAGTAGTGGAAGCAAGGTTAAGAAGGGAGGTGATGATTAGTGATCAGCAGTATGGTTTCATGCCAGGAAAGAGCACTACAGATGCAATGTTTGCTCTGAGAGTGTTGTTGGAGAAATACAGAGAAGGTCAGAAGGAGTTGCATTGTGTCTTTGTAGACTTGGAGAAAGCATATGACAGGGTGCCTAGAGAAGAGTTGTGGTATTGTATGAGGAAGTCTGGAGTGACAGAGAAGTATGTAAGAGTGGTACAGGATATGTACGAGGGTAGTGTGACAGTGGTGAGGACTGCAGTGGGAGTGACAGATCCGTTTAAGGTGGAGGTGGGATTACATCAAGGATCAGCTCTGTGTCCTTTCTTATTTGCAGTGGTGATGGACAGGTTGACAGATGAAATCAGACAGGAGGCCCCGTGGACTATGATGTTTGCAGATGACATTGTGATCTGTAGTGAGAGTAGGAATCAGGTTGAGGAGACTCTGGAGAGGTGGAGATATGCTCTAGAGAGCAGAGGAATGAGGGTCAGCAGGGCTAAGACAGAATATATGTGTGTAAATGAGAGGGAGGGTAGAGGAATGGTGAGGATGCAACGAGTAGAGTTGGTAAAGGTGGACGAGTTTAAGTACTTGGGATCAACAGTTCAGAGTAATGGTGAATGTGGAAGATAGGTGAAGAAGAGAGTACAGGCAGGGTGGAATGGGTGGAGAAGAGTGTCAGGAGTGATTTGTGACAGACGAGTATCAGTAAGAGTGAAAGGGAAGGTCTACAAGAGTATAGTGAGACCAGCTATGTTATATGGGTTGGAGACAGTGGCATTGACAAAAAGGCAGGAGTCAGAGCTGGATGTGGCAGAGTTAAAGATGTTAAGATTTGCAATCGGTGTGACTAGGATGGATAGGATTAGGAATCAGTATATTAGAGGGTCAGCTCATGTTGGACAGTTTGGAGACAAAGCAAGAGAGACGAGATTGCGTTGGTTTGGACATGTGCTGAGGAGGGATGATGGGTATATTGGGAAAAAGATGCTAAGGATGGAGCTGTCAGGTAAGAGGAATAGAGGAAGGCCTAAGATAAGGTTTATGGACGTGGTGAGAGAGGACATGCAGGCGGTTGGTGTGACAGAGCAAGATGCAGAGGATAGGAAGAAATGGAAAGAGATGATCCGCTGTGGCGACCCCTAGCGGGAAAAGCCGAAAGAGAATGATGATGATCAGTGTGGTAGACCTATCAAGCCATTTCTGGGGGGGGGGGGGTGAAAATTATTACACCAGCCACCAAGAAAGATTCAGTGACATTACTTTTGCATAACAGATCCAGATATGTCAAAAAATATGTTTTCATTTTAGTTTTTGGCCATAATGGCCTTTTGAAAGCATTTTCAGGTGCATCTGAATTTGAAGCTTGATCCGGTTTGATCCAGTTGCTACAACTGCTTTTCTTCAAGCCTACTTTATACCTCAAGTTTTTCTTGATCTGACAAAGTCTGTAAGACAAAAATGCCAATCTAAATAAAGCTTCTTTAAATGAATACTGACTCATGGTGACTTATTTTGAAGATATGAAGGGATCTGATACAAAAGCTTTGGAACTTCCAGATAGAAGCTAAGGTTACTGTTCTTCCTGAAGCACAACCTGCTCTTGAGCTACTACCTTTAGCATTAGTTACAAAGTTAGGTATCTGTGACTGTCAAATCACACACACACACACACACACACACACACACACACACACACACACACACACACACACACACACACACACACACGCACACTTGCTTGCACGCAAGCACACACGCACACAAGCACACACACACACACACACACACGCACGCACGCACGCACGCACGCACACACACACACACACACACACACACACACACACACACACACACACACACACACACACACACACACACTTCTAGGTTCATAGGTTCTTAGGAGGTTACTAGGCTAATGGCCCAAGAGCCTTTACAAGCCTAGCCATGTTTATCTCGAGATCCTATTTATCAAAATCTAGGTGAATGAAGTTCATAGAGGTATGAGCCAATAGTATGGTAATTAATAGTGACTGCCTCTGTCCATGACAGACATGGGCGCAACCCCAGGAGTGAATTTACGATTACCCATACGTTGATCTAGGTTCCACTTGAAGAGGATTGGGAAGAGGATCTGCTTCACTTGAATGAAGCTTGATCCAGAGAAGGGGGTAGTCTTTGAGAGCTACATCTATTTCTCCAATATAATTTGTTCATGTCAGAGGCTAGGTTAAGATCTGTGAAGTGAGTGACCATCATGCAGTTTGATTTATGAATGTGTAACATATCCATCACGCCTGGGTCAGAGGCTGCCCTGAAAGTCAGACGCAGATCACCTCTTAGTAGCCTGTGGGAGACAGAATACAGTGATAGGTGTTTCAGTCTTTCACTTTGGACTTGTTTTGTGTACCCTGTATTTTCTTGGTGATAAACCACTGAGATCTGTTCAGCTGCTGTAAGTGTCTGGTGAGGTACATCCAAAAGGGTGCATTGTAGTCAATTATTGGCCTGATGAGGGCAGAGTATAATAGAATTATAACTTCCTTTGATCTGGATGTCATGCCTTTACTTATGAGGTGTGTCACATAAAAGGACTTCCTCACCACTGTAGACACATGGTGGTCAAAATTCAGATTACTATCAACCTGAGTTCCCAGATAACGTACCACTGAGTGTAATCTTAAGGGGGTGCTGTCTGTATTACAATTCACAGAGGTGTTAGCTTTCATAAAGGGAATGATTATGCATTTTCTGCATTTAGTTTCAATCAATGGCTCAGTGATTGCTCTCAGTTTGCATCTGTCAACAAACTTGGTCAGCCACAGGCTGTCCACATTTACCTGAACTTCTGAGAAATAAATTCTGAGCAGTAACAGAACCAGCACAGAACCATGTGGTATGCCACTAGTGACCTGCCTTTTGCCTGAGGTGAATTCACCTACTTTGACAGTATGTGTCCTGTCAGTGAGACATTTGGCTATCCACCTGGTGATGTAGGGGATAATTCCTAGTTGAGATAGTTTCTGTAAATACCTGAGTGGGGGATTATATTAAATGCCTTGGCTAGGTCAATGTTGGCAGTATGCACAGCCTTTCGCCACTCATGGCCTTGGTGACCTTCTCAAAGAAGTCAACCAGGTTTAGCAGACACAATCTACCCTTAATGAATCTGAACCAGGTTGAGTCAAGAGTCTGGAGATTACCTATGTCCTTGTTGGTAAGGTCTCTCCCTTTTTCTAATTTCTCCAAATCTTTTGGGTTTCTAATACCATGATGGGAAAGGACCCCATTACTAAGTCAAAGTACAATTAAAGTTCATGAAATTAGCATTGTTTCAATCTTTGATGTCAGCCAAAAGTGCTCTTTGCAGCACCCGCAATGTGCCCAGTAATGACTCCTTCTGCAATTCATATGGGGTTACATGGATTGGTAAATATCTAAATACAATTGTAGATTATTTTTTATAAGACCCTATGGTCCTACTACTACTATTGAAACTGTCTGGGTATCTTTCTTCTGCATCTCATTTCTGCCTGCAGATCCTGGTATTTTATGACTTTGTGTCTCTCTGTATGCAAGACACTGTAGTTACTGGGTGTGGCGATTTCAATGATCAATGCTACTTGTGCCTTCTTTTCTTGGACCACTATATCTGGTTTTCTAGCATCTATCGTTTGAACTGTTGGTAATGGGTGATCCTATGTGATATAAACCATTATTTTATATGATGCTTTGTGGCTCATGTTTCCAGTGTTTTTCAGCCACTTTGATATCATAATGTTTGTACAATCCCCAGTGGAACAGTCTTGCCTTATTATTATGCCTTTCAGCATACAGTCATTCTGCCATCAATGTGTTGCAACCAGCAACAAGGTGTGTGACTGTTTCCAATTTGGTTTTACAAAATCTACATTTGTCTGTTTCTCCCACATGTTCAATGGACTTTGTAAACCAGAGTGTGCATAGCCCACTATCTTGGGCTGCCAATATTAACCTTTCATTTCTTGGTTTGAATTTGCCTCTCCTTAACCATTCCTACATTTGTTCCTGATCAACATCAGGTTCTTCCAGACGTTTTCTATACTTACAGCTATATTTATGCTTTTTCCACATTTCTTGCCTTCTCATTCTTCACCTTATTTTCTGGTTACTTAAAACCACAAAGGCTTTATTAAAACAAAGGAATAAAGCCAGGAAAGCCTGGCAACAACTTAAAGCAACCACAACCAGACAAACCTACTTAGAACTTAGAAATAAGGCAAAAGAAAAAAAAAACAGATTAGAATAGACACACAAAATCAGTACCTGACCCTACAAAATAAATAACCAATAAGCATCCAACTTCAACAACTATTTATCTCCTCCATACTTAAACTTATAAATGACACAAACCCCACCATCCCCCCACCAACCATCAACACCAAAACAAATTGTACCCCCTTCTCACTTAAACCAGTATCTACATCAGCCATCCAAAAACTATTAACCAAACTCAAGCCTACCACTCTTGCTGCCAACAACCTCCCAGCTGAATTCCTCCAGCTAGCCTCTCGGGCCATAGACTACCCAATCTCAATACTAATAAATAGATCCATCAATGAACACCACGTTCCATCCTTATGGAAAACCTCATACATCATCCCCCTCCACAAGGGTGACCCATCCACTGACATATCCAACTACTGCTGCATCACAATCCTTTCACCCCTTTCAGAAATCCTAGAAAGATGTTTCCATCACCATCTCCTCTCCCACCTACTCTCTAACAACCTACTCTCCCAAACCCAGCACAGATTTCAACCTGCCCATAGCACCACCACTGCCCTCATTAGCTTTAGCAATACCATAAACACATACAGAAACCAAGGAAAACTTGTCTCTGCCACCTCCCTAGATCTGTCGAAAGCATTCAACACAGTCTCCCACAATAAAATGCTATCCTCCCTCTCTGAACTAAACCTTGATAATTTTACATTACAATGGTTCAGTAGCTACCTAAGCAACCACTCTCAATCTGTTAAATGGCACAACTCTCTATCCCCCCCATTCCCAGTCAAATGCGCTGTACCACAAGGTTCCATACTTGTACCCCTTCTATTCAGTATCTTTACAAACCAGCTCCACCTAGCAACCACAAAAGCCGACATTATCCAATACGCAGATGGCACTACCCTCATCTGCTCCACACCCAACATTCAACTGCTACAAACCCAAGCCCAAGAATCCTTCTCTGAAATAGAACACTGGCTAAACAATTCTCAGCTAATGCTTAACCCCTAAAAATATAGCTAATACTATTCAACCCAACAAAGACTATATACTCCACCTTCTCCATTCTCTCAGCCAATAACACCCCCATAACTCCTGTCCCTGAAGCCAAATTACTAGGAATTGCAATTGACCACCAACTTAAATACAATAAACACATAACCCTAACCATCTCCAAAGTCCACAAAAAGCTAAGCTGTCTCTATCGTAGCAACAAAGTTCTAACCCCAGAATCCAGAACTGCCATAGCCAGAGCTCACCTCCTATCAACCCTACTTTGCGCTTCCCCAGTACTAACAAATCTCAATAAGACCAACCTTAAACTATCAACCTGTTACAACAAAATAGCTATGTTTGCAACCAGTGCTAAATCACGCTCATACCACTGTCAGTCCCTGCATAAGCTGCACTGGTTAGGGTTTCCAAACCTACTTCACTACCACTAACTCAACCTAGCCCATCAGGTACTGTACCACCCAGACAAAACCCCTGCCTTAACAGGCCTACTAAGCTTCCGCAGCACCAACAAGGAACTACGATCCAGTAACAAAGCCCTAGTAGAAGTCATTCCATGTAAAAACAGCTAAGGGGAATCTCTGGTCCCTTACAAAGTTGCAAAATTATAGAACACCCTCCTACCACAACTCAGGTTACAAAACCACACTGCTGCATTCGAAAAACTCCTTAAATCACACTTTCAAGTAAACCATCTATATAACTGCAATGACCCTCCCTGAACCCACCTCCTCCAGCCTACTACTCCAGTCCTCCTTACAAAACACGTTTCCACCGTCTTATACTCCACCCCTAGGCAGATTGAATACAGTGTAAATATCTCATACAATCTCATTTCTATTAAGTTGATTGTACATATACTATACCTATGCTAAACTACTATGTTTTTGAGAACAGTTTTCTGCTAACAACTTGTCAAACTCTTTTTAACTATTGTTAATTCTTAAAGCTATTGTTAATCAGTGTTAAACCTTGTTAACTATTTTTTACTTTGACTTTTCTGATAACTTCTAAAACTCTCTAAACTATTGTTAATTCTTATAACTATTGTTAACATTGTCAAACTTTTTTAACTATTTCTTATTAAATTACTCTGTAACCTGTGGAGCTTTTTTCCCCATGACTCTGCTAAAAAAGGACACCTGGTGCCCAGTCGGACAGTCCTGGTAAACAAATGTTAAATAAATAAAAATAAATTAAATTGTTTTTGGCACATTTAGTTGCTGCCTAGCTTTTATTACTTCTGGTTTGATTTCCATTCCTGCTTGACATCAATATGCTTCTGCTAATTTAAACAGAGAAGTCATCTTAGATTTATTCTCCTCATGTTTCAAAACATTCACTGCATTTGGATCTTGTGAGGTCAGTAGATGTGTGTAGAGTCCCACAATTACAGATCTATACATGTAATTAGTTTCAAGGAGGCGCGTCCCTCCTTCAGAACGGGGAATATATAATCTTGGTATACACTGATTTTTATAAATCATTTGGTGAGCATGAAGCATCCTTCTTGTTTTAATATCTAATGTATCCAGCACTTTTTGGGGCCAGTCAATCACTCCAAAACTATAAGTTAGGACAGGAAGAACAAATTGGTTCATAGCTTGGATTGTGTTCCTAGATGTAAGTGCTGTTCTCAGGATTAATTTAAGTCTTCTAAAGTATTCCTTACTGAGTTTTATTCGCATTTGTTCATGTTTAATTGCTGATCCTTTATCAATTCTCAAGTATTTCTACACTCCCTGTTGCTCAAGTTCTTTTATATCAATTCTCATCCCAAACTGATGTTTTCCTGGTGCTACAGTTTTTCTGCTTTAAAGGTTGCTTTTGCGCATTTATCAAGACCAAATGACATTCCAGTATCATCTGAAAAAGTTTTGACAACCTGCAGCTGGGCTTTCAGTTCCTCATCTGATGAACTATACAGTTTTAAATCATCGAAAAAGAGAAGATGGGAAGTCATTAGAGTTTTTTGTTTTTTAGGAGCCAAATTGTAGCCATGGCCTAAGCTGTTAAGTAAACAGCTTAATGGGATAATGGCAAGGCAGAACAGCAATGGTGACAGAGAGTCACCTTGGAATATCCCCCTTTGAATTTGTATCCCTGGGATAATAATTTGTCATTTATCATGCCCTAATTGCAAAGTGGTTTGCCATTGTTTCATGGTTATTGTAATGTAATCAATCAGTGTAAGGTGTATCTTATACATTTTTAAGCACTCTTTTATCCATGAATGTGGGATACTATCAAATACGTTTTTGTAGTCAATCCATGATGTACTTAGATTCTTCCCCCTTTACAGTTCTCCACTATAACTTTATTTAACAACAAATGATCCTTTGTTCCATATGACTTTCTTTTATTGCCCTTTTGTTCTTCTGCCATAATTGAGTTTTCTTCTAAATGACTATAAACTCTGCCAGCATCAATTCCTGTGTGTAGTCTATACGTTGTTGGAAGGCAAGTTATTGGTCTATAATTTTTAGGGTAGCTTGCAGGTTCACTCTTAAGAGCATGGTTTTGCTGGTTTTTAGCCAGTGTGGTGTCTGTTTGGGATGTACATATAAATAGTTCTTACTCATGGCTAAATCCTCATGCAAAGATGTAAATACTTTTAACCAAAAGTTAGGTACTGCATCTGGGCCTGGGGTTTTCCAGTTAGAGGCTTTTTTTAACTTTCAGCAAAAAATTCAGTCTTCAGGATAAAGTGCCTCTGTAGTGCAAAATGAAGAATAAGTGAGGCATAAACACAAAGGCACACCCTGGCTCGAATGTTCAACAAAACTCTTTACTGAAAGTAGAACAGTATGTGCTTTTGCATTGCACAGAACGCTTCTTCAGACTTAATGAAATTTTAAAAGCAAACTGCCATTAAATAACTCTTCATGCATCACCTGACCCATAATTACCTACAATTAAAACCTTAAAGTGGTAAACATAGTCATATATCCAGGTATATGTATATAAATATAGACTTAAAATGCATAATATATATATATATATATATATATATATATATATATATATATATATATATATATATATATAAAATGTATCAAAACACTATAAATACAATGCTTTAAAATATACATATAACAGATATAGAATATATAAATAATTTACCAATAAAAACTCTCTATACCTGCATGATAATGCTTGATAATGCTAATGTGGGTAAACACAATCATAACTAAACTATTTATCTAGCACTATATTAAAAACACCAAACCATCACCACAAGAAAACAAGTATGTATAAGGTAACTAAGAATCCTACTCTCATTAACAGGCATGGTGGCCTATAAATAATGACATGGGTGATATGTGGAATAACTAGCACTAGACTGAGGTGTAATGCCCCCTAATGAAAAATATATATAACTAGTACTGTGAAGCCAAGTAAGGATTCAACGATTGACCGGTCTATCTTTCAGAAAAGGTTTCAGGCTTACCTTTTCATTAAGGCCATGTCCCTTATCTGCCCGATACCTCAGGATCCATTTATTTTTCTCCTTTTCGGCGTAGTTCTTTATGTTCCCTAGTCTAGTACTGGTTCTGATAAGCTCTATGGCCATAAAACTAAATTTATGACTTAAATCATTGCTGATAGTGTGCCTCGCTAAGGCATTATCTCATCTTCTTGTCGTATGGAGTACACGTATTCTCTTACTCTCTTTCTTAATGTTCTATTGGTCTTTCCAATATAGAAATATTCACATTTCAAACACTGAGCTAAATAATCCAGATTCCTGGATTTGCAGTCAGCGTAGTGCTTAAAACTATACAGCTTCCCAGTATCAGGACGTTTGAAGGTGTTGTCTTTCTTCATGAACTTACAGTGATTACAACTCCAGCAGGCAAAAGTGCCTTGCCTATCTGACTGTACTATGTCTTTAGTATTATCCTCATAGCAAAGTATTCTCTTAAGTGATTTAGTATTCCTCAGGGAGTATCTAGGTCGTTCCCCTACTATTTGTAACACTGTTTCATGCATGGTCAGAATATTCCAGTACTTGCTGATAACCTCATTAATTTTCTTATTGTTGTTACTGCAGAGTGAAGAATGACACCTTCAAACATCCTGATACTGGGAAGCTGTATAGAGCTATTTAATGGCAGTTTGCTTTTAAAATTTCATTAAGTCTGAAGAAGCGTTCTGTGCAACGCGAAAGCGCTTACTGTTCTACTTTCAATAAAGACAAAAAAACCAGGCAAAATCTGTCTTTCAATAAAGAGTTTCATTGAATATTCGAGCAAGTGGTGTACCTTTGTGTTTATGCTTTTCCTAACTTTGTTTCAATCTCTCTGGCTGTTACTTCATCCCATTTCATATCCTATACCTTTAAACGTATTGTTCTTTCTTTTACTTCTATCCATTTAGCATCTTTGTTATGTTCTACAGGATCTTCATAGATACTTCTCCAAAATGAATCTACTTCCTCTTTTTTGGCAGTCTTTCAATTCCTTTTACCTTATTTCCCAATTCTCTATAAAACTTTTTTTGGGTTGTCAATAAATTGCTTATTTTGCACTTTTCCCTTATATTTATCTGTGTATCTTCTATGTTTTTCCATCTGTGCTGAAATTTTTGGTTTGTTATTTACAATAGAGTATGATAGATCCTGGTCTGTTCTAATACTGTGCATTGCTTTAATCACATCTATTCCCTCTTCTATAATCTTCTAACAGTAAGACTTCTTTTCTTAATTGCTTGATAGTTTTCTCTATTCGATACTTCCATTATGGTATTCAATTTCTCCCCTTCCTTTCCCTCACTAACCTGTGTTCTTGTGGTTGAACTTTATCAGTTATTAATTTAGCAGCACAGTAATATATCTTGTTTACTTCTGTTATATCATATGGATCTTTATGGACAATCCTAATTAATGCATTCATTTGTTTGATCAGATTTCTTACTTTTTGCATTTTATTGTCCTTCTGCAGTCTTTTTCTCTCATTGATCTTAAAATATCGATCCATGTCTATTAAATCAAGCAACTCTTCTCTTATCTCATTTTCTTCCAAACTGAGAGCGCATCCCTTGTTTTCCATTTCCTGTGGGCATTCTATAGAAAGTTCTATAGCATCTTCCTATGGCACCTTCTCTATAATTTCATCCTGTGTCATCTGTTGCTCTGTCATATGGGAACTCACTGGCCTATCACTCCTCAACATTGACTGCATCATAATTTCCACAGTTTCCTTTTCCTTTCTTTGCTGTCTAGCTTTAAGTGAACATTTATACTGGTTTCCTGTGGAAGGCTCCAAAATATCTTGATATGGCATCTGACCAATTGCTTCCTGTTCCACTGGTCTCCCCTTAATTTGGATATCCATTGCTTTATCCTGTTGTGGGGCTTTCTGTGTTGGATTTTCTACACTGAATCCTTCTCTTTGCATATGCCCCATAACCTCAATTTCTATTTCTTTGACTTCTCCATTATTAATCTCTTTTTCTACTTTTCCTCTTAGTCTTCTTACTTTTTGTATTGTAAAGTTTTCCATATCTGGATTCCTTTGCCTGTATTTCTCTTCAAATATCTTTGGTGCTGCTCTTTTTGTATTGGTTAATTTTGCTTTTTCCTTTGCATAAATATCACACCATATTAAATCTCACTTCCTTTCCCATGTCCATATTTCTTCTACAGATGTCTCCTGATCTTCTGGTTTTTCCTTATTCTGGGGACTCACTCCATCATGTTGTGATGTAGTCTGTCCTTTCTACATTAAATCCTTCACTTTGCAGGCACTCTATAACTTCAACTTCTATTTCTTTAACTTCTGCTTTTCTAATCTTTGATGTCAGCCAAAAGTGCTCTTTGCAGCACCCGCAATGTGCCCAGTGTAATGACTCCTTCTGCAATTCATATGGGGGTTACATGGATTGGTAAAATATCTAAATACAATTGTAGATTATTTTTATAAGACCCTATGGTCCTACTACTATTGGGGAAACTGTCTGGGTATCGCTTTCTTCTGCATCTCATTTCTGCCTTGCAGATCCATGGTATTTATGACTTTGTGTCTCTCTGTATGCAAGACACTGTAGTTACCTGGGTGTGGCGATTTCAATGATCAATGCTACTTGTGCTCTTCTTTTCTTGGACCACTATATCTGGTTTTCTAGCATCTATCGGTTTGAACTGTTGGTAATGGGTGATCCTATGTGATATAAACCATTATTTTATATGATGCTTTGTGGCTCATGTTTCCAGTGTTTTTCAGCCACTTTGATATCATAATGTTTGTACAATCCCCAGTGGAACAGTCTTGCCTTATTATTATGCCTTTCAGCATACAGTCATTCTGCCATCAATGTGTTGCAACCAGCAACAAGGTGTGTGACTGTTTCCAATTTGGTTTTACAAAATCTACATTTGTCTGTTTCTCCCACATGTTCAATGGACTTTGTAAACCAGAGTGTGCATAGCCCACTATCTTGGGCTGCCAATATTAACCTTTCATTTCTTGGTTTGAATTTGCCTCTCCTTAACCATTCCTACATTTGTTCTGATCAACATCAGGTTCTTCCAGACGTTTTCTATACTTACAGCTATATTTATGCTTTTTCCACATTTCTTGCCTTCTCATTCTTCACCTTATTTTCTGGTTACTTAAAACCACAAAGGCTTTATTAAAACAAAGGAATAAAGCCAGGAAAGCCTGGCAACAACTTAAAGCAACCACAACCAGACAAACCTACTTAGAACTTAGAAATAAGGCAAAAGAAAAAAACAGATTAGAATAGACACACAAAATCAGTACCTGACCCTACAAAATAAATAACCAATAAGCATCCAACTTCAACAACTATTTATCTCCTCCATGCTTAAACTTATAAATGACACAAACCCCACCATCCCCCACCAACCATCAACACCAAAACAAATTGTACCCCTTCTCCTTAAACCAGTATCTACATCAGCCATCCAAAACTATTAACCAAACTCAAGCCTACCACTCTTGCCCAACAACCTCCCAGCTGAATTCCTCCAGCTAGCCTCTGAGACCATAGACTACCCAATCTCAATACTAATAAATAGATCCATCCAATGAACACCCGTTCCATCCTTATGGAAAACCTCATACATCATCCCCTCCACAAGGGTGACCCATCCACTGACATATCCAACTACTGCTGCATCACAATCCTTTCACCCCTTTCAGAAATCCTAGAAGATGTTTCCATCACCATCTCCTCTCCCACCTACTCTAACAACCTACTCTCCCAAACCCAGCACAGATTTCAACCTGCCCATAGCACCACCACTGCCCTCATTAGCTTTAGCAATACCATAAACACATACAGAAACCAAGGAAACTTGTCTCTGCCACCTCCCTAGATCTGTCGAAAGCATTCAACACAGTCTCCCACAATAAAATGCTATCCTCCCTCTCTGAACTAAACCTTGATAATTTTACATTACAATGGTTCAGTAGCTACCTAAGCAACCACTCTCAATCTGTTAAATGGCACAACTCTCTATCCCCCCCATTCCCAGTCAAATGCGCTGTACCACAAGGTTCCATGCTTGTACCCCTTCTATTCAGTATCTTTACAAACCAGCTCCACCTAGCAACCACAAAGCCGACATTATCCAATACACAGTTGGCACTACCCTCATCTGCTCCACACCCAACATTCAACTGCTACAAACCCAAGCCCAAGAATCCTTCTCTGAAATAGAACACTGGCTAAACAATTCTCAGCTAATGCTTAACCCTAAAATATAGCTAATACTATTCAACCCAACAAAGACTATATACTCCACCTTCTCCATTCTCTCAGCCAATAACACCCCATAACTCCTGTCCTGAAGCCAAATTACTAGGAATTGCAATTGACCACCAACTTAAATACAATAAACACATAACCCTAACCATCTCCAAAGTCCACAAAAGCTAAGCTGTCTCTATCGTAGCAACAAAGTTCTAACCCCAGAATCCAGAACTGCCATAGCCAGAGCTCACCTCCTATCAACCCTGCTTTGCTTCCCCAGTACTAACAAATCTCAATAAGACCAACCTTAAACTATCAACCTGTTACAACAAAATAGCTATGTTTGTAACCTGTGCTAAATCACGCTCATACCACTGTCAGTCCTGCATAAGCTGCACTGGTTAGAGTTTCCAAACCTACTTCACTACCACTAACTCACCCTAGCCCATCAGGTACTGTACCACCCAGACAAAACCCCTGCCTTAACAGGCCTACTTAACTTCCACAGCACCAACAAGGAACTACGATCCAGTAACAAAGCCCTAGTAGAAGTCATTCCATGTAAAAACAGCTCAGGGGAATCTCTGGTCCCTTACAAAGTTGCAAAATTATAGAACACCCTATTACCACAACTCAGGTTACAAAACCACACTGCTACATTCAAAAAACTCCTTAAATCACACTTTCAAGTAAACCATCTATATAACTGCAATGACCCTCCCTGAACCCACCTCCTCCAGCCTACTACTCCAGTCCTCCTTACTAAACACGTTTCCACCGTCTTATACTCCACCCCTAGGCAGATTGAACACAGTGTAAATATCTCGTACAATCTCATTTCTATTAAGTTGATTGTACATATACTATACCTATGCTTAACTACTATGTTTTTGAGAACAGTTTTCTGCTAACAACTTGTCAAACTCTTTTTAACTATTGTTAATTCTTAAAGCTATTGTTAATCAGTGTTAAACCTTGTTAACTATTTTTTACTTTGAATTTTCTGATAACTTCTAAAACTCTCTAAACTATTGTTAATTCTTATAACTATTGTTAACATTGTCAAACTTTTTTAACTATTTCTTATTAAATTACTCTGTAACCTGTGGAGCTTTTTTCCCCATGACTCCACTAAAAAAGGACACCTGGTGCCAGTCGGACAGTCCTGGTAAACAAATGTTAAATAAATAAAAATAAATGAAATTGTTTTTGGCACATTTAGTTGCTGCCTGGCTTTTATCTACTTCTGGTTTGATTTCCATTCCTGCTTGACATCAATATGCTTCTGCTAATTTAAACAGAGAAGTCATCTTAGATTTATTCTCCTCATGTTTCAAAACATTCACTACATTTGGATCTTGTGAGGTCAGTAGATGTGTGTGGAGTCCCACAATTGCAGATCTATACATGTAATTAGTTTCAAGGAGCGTCCCTCCTTCAGAACGAGGGAATATATAATCTTGGTATACACTGATTTTTATAAATCATTTGGTGAGCATGAAGCATCCTTCTTGTTTTAATATCTAATCTATCCAGCACTTTTTGGGGCCAGTCAATCACTCCAAAACTGTAAGTTAGGACAGGAAGAACAAATTGGTTCATAGCTTGGATTGTGTTCCTAGATGTCAGTGCTGTTCTCAGGATTAATTTAAGTCTTCTAAAGTATTCCTTACTGAGTTTTATTCGCATTTGTTCATGTTTAATTGCTGATCCTTCATCAATTCTCAAGTATTTCTACACTCCCTGTTGCTCAAGTTCTTTTATATCAATTCTCTTCCCAAACTGATGTTGTCCTTGTGCTGCAGTTTTCCTGCTTTAAAGGTTGCTTTTGCACATTTATCAAGACCAAATGACATTCTAATATCATCTGAAAATGTTTTGACAACCTGCAGCTGGGCTTTCAGTTCCTCATCTGATGAACTATACAGTTTTAAATCATCGACAAAGAGAAGATGGGAAGTCATTAGAGTTTTTTGTTTTCTAGGAGCCAAATTGTAGCCATGGCCTAAGCTGTTAAGTAAACAGCTTAATGGGATAATGGCAAGGCAGAATAGCAATGGTGACAGAGAGTCACCTTGGAATATCCCCCTTTGAATTTGTATCCCTGAGATAATAATCTGTCATTTATCATGCCCTAATTGCAAAGTGGTTTGCCATTGTTTCATGGTTATTGTAATGTAATCAATCAGTGTAGGGTGTATCTTATACATTTTAAGCACTCTTTTATCCATGAATGTGGGATACTATCAAATACTTTTTTGTAGTCAATCCATGCTATACTTAGATTCTTCCCCCTTTACAGTTCTCCACTATAACTTTATTTAACAACAAATGATCCTTTGTTCCATATGACTTTCTTTTATTGCCCTTTTGTTCTACTGCCATAATTGAATTTTCCTCTAAATGACTATAAACTCTGCCAGCATCAATTCCTGTGTGTAGTCTATACGTTGTCGGAAGGCAAGTTATTGGTCTATAATTTTTAGGGTCGCTTGCATGTTCACTCTTAAGTAAGAGCATGGTTTTGCCTGTTCTTAGCCAGTGTGGTGTCTGTTTGGGATGCACATATAAATAGTTCTTACTCATGGCTAAATCCTCATGCAAAGATGTAAATACTTTTAACCAAAAGTTAGGTACTGCATCTGGGCCTGGGGTTTTCCAGTTAGAGGCTTTTTTTAACTTTCAGCAAAAAACTCAGTCTTCAAGATAAAGTGCCTGTGTAGTACAAAATGAAGAATAATTGAAGCATAAACACAAAGGCACACCACTGGCTCGAATATTCAACAAAACTCTTTATTGAAAGTAGAACAGTATGTGCTTTTGCATTGCACGGAACGCTTCTTCAGACTTAATGAAAATTTAAAAGCAAACTGCCATTAAATAGCTCTTCATGCATCACCTGACCCATAATTACCTACAATTAAAACCTTAAAGTGGTAAACATAGTCATATATCCAGGTATATGTATATAAATATAGACTTAAAATGCATAATATATATATATATATATATATATATATATATATATATATATATATATATATATATATATAATGTATCAAAACACTATAAATACAATGCTTTAAAATATATATATAAGAGATATAGACTGTATAAATAATTTACGAATAAAAACTCTCTATACCTGCATGATAATGCTTGATAATGCTAATGTGGGTAAACACAATCATAACTAAACTATTTATCTAGCACTATATTAAAAACACCAAACCATCACCACAAGAAAACAAGTATGTATAAGGTAACTAAGAATCCTACTCTCATTAACAGGCATGGTGGCCTATAAATAATTACATGGGTGATACGTGGAATAACTAGCACTAGACTCAGGTGTAATGCCCCCTAATGAAAAATATATATAACTAGTACTGTGAAGCCAAGTAAGGATTCAACGATTGACCGGTCTATCTTTCAGAAAAGGTTTCAGGCTTACCTTTTCATTAAGGCCATGTCCCTTATCTGCCCAATACCTCAGGATCCATTTATTTTCCTCCTTTTCGGTGTAGTTCTTTATGTTCCCTAGTCTAGTACTGGTTCTGATAAGCTCTATGGCCATAAAACTAAATTTATGACTTAAATCATTGCTGATAGTGTGCCTCGCTAAGGCATTATCTCATCTTCTTGTATTATGCATTTATTCTCTTACTCTCTTTCTTAATGTTCCATTGGTCTTTCCAATATAGAAAGATTCACATTTCAAACACTGAGCTAAATAATCCAAATTCCTGGATTTGCAGTCAGCGTAGTGCTTAAAACTATACAGCTTCCCAGTATCAGGACGTTTGAAGGTATTGTCTTTCTTCATGAACTTACAGTGATTACAACTCCAGCAGGCAAAAGTGCCTTGCCTATCTGACTATACTATGTCTTTAGTATTATCCTCATAGCAAAGTATTCTCTGAAGTGATTTAGTATTCCTCAGGGAGTATCTAGGTCGTTCCCCTACTATTTGTAACACTGTTTCATGCATGGTCAGAATATTCCAGTGCTTGCTGATAACCTCATTAATTTTCTTATTGTTGTTACTGTAGAGTGAAGAATGACACCTTCAAACATCCTGATACTGGGAAGCTGTATAGAGCTATTTAATGGCAGTTTGCTTTTAAAATTTCATTAAGTCTGAAGAAGCGTTCTGTGCAACGCAAAAGCGCTTACTGTTCTACTTTCAATAAAGACAAAAACCAGGCAAAATCTGTCTTTCAATAAAGAGTTTCATTGAATATTCGAGCCAGTGGTGTGCCTTTGTGTTTATGCTTTTCCTAACTTTGTTTCAATCTCTCTGGCTGTTACTTCATCCCATTTCATATCCTGTACCTTTAAACGTATTGTTCTTTCTTTTACTTCTATCCATTTAGCATCTTTGTTATGTTCTACAGGATCTTCATAGATACTTCTCCAAAATGAATCTACTTCCTCTTTTTTGGCAGTCTTTCAATTCCTTTTACCTTATTTCCCAATTCTCTATAAAACTTTTTTGGGTCGTCAATAAATTGCTTATTTTGTACTTTTCCCTTATATTTATCTGTGTATCTTCTATGTTTTTCCATCTGTGCTGAAATTTTTGGTTTGTTATTTACAATAGAGTATGATAGATCCTGGTCTGTTCTAATACTGTGCATTGCTTTAATCACATCTATTCCCTCTTCTATAATCTTCTAACGGTAAGACTTCTTTTCTTAATTGCTTGATAGTTTTCTCTATTCGATACTTCCATTATGGTATTCAATTTCTCCCCTTCCTTTCCCTCACTAACCTGTGTTCTTGTGGTTGAACTTTATCAGTTATTAATTTAGCAGCACAGTAATATATCTTGTTTACTTCTGTTATATCATATGGATCTTTATGGACAATCCTAATTAATGCATTCATTTGTTTGATCAGATTTCTTACTTTTTGCATTTTATTGTCCTTCTGCAGTCTATTTCTCTCATTGATCTTAATATATCTATCCATGTCTATTAAATCAAGCAACTCTTCTCTTATCTCATTTTCTTCCAAACTGAGGGCACATCCCTTGTTTTCCATTTCCTGTGGGCATTCTATAGAAAGTTCTATAGCATCTTCCTGTGGCACCTTCTCTTCAATTTCATCCTGTGTCATCTGTTGCTTTGTCATATGGGAACTCATTGGCCTATCACACCTAAACATTGACTGCATCATAATTTCCACAGTTTCCTTTTCCTTTCTTTGCTGTCTAGCTTTAAGTGAACATTTATACTGGTTTCCTGTGGAAGGCCCCAAAATATCTTGATATGGCATCTGACCAATTGCTTCCTGTTCCACTGGTCTCCCCTTAATTTGGATATCCATTGCTTTATCCTGTTGTGGTGCTTTCTGTATTGGATTTTCTACACTGAATCCTTCTCTTTGCATATGCCCCATAACCTCAATTTCTATTTCTTTGACTTCTCCATTATTAATCTCTTTTTCAACTTTTCCTCTTAATCTTCTTACTTTTTGTATTGTAAAGTTTTCCATATCTGGATTCCTTTGCCTGTATTTCTCTTCAAATATCTTTGATGCTGCTCTTTTTGTATTGGTTAATTTTGCTTTTTCCTTTGCATAAATATTACACCATATTAAATCTCACTTCCTTTCCCATGTCCATATTTCTACTACAGATGTCTCCTGATCTTCTTGCTTTTCCTTATTCTGGGGACTAACTCCATCATGTTGTGATGTAGTCTGTCCTTTCTACATTAAATCCTTCACTTTGCAGGCACTCTATAACTTCAACTTCTATTTCTTTAACTTCTGCTTTACTAATCTTCTTTTCCACATCCCATCTTTGTGATATTATTTTTTTATTGTGAAATTTTCCATATCTGGATGCCTTTGCCTGTATTTCTCTTCCAATATCTTTGGGGCTGCCTTCTCTATATTAGTTAACTTGGCTTTTTCCTTTGCATAAATATTACACCATATCAAATCTTTCTTTCCGATGTCCATATTTATTTATTATATTTTTCAAATATCTCTAGGTTTTGTTTTTTATATTTTTGCACTTCCTCAGATGCTTCATTTTCCAAACAGATCAAAGTTTCTGTTGTATTAATAAAAGCAATTTTTTATGTGAAGCTTCTGACAGTTTTTCCTGCGGAAGTATTTTTTCCTCTAATTTCTCTTAATCATTTTGTATATCTTGTGTCTAGAAATTCTAGGCTTTTTACATAATAACAATACATAATTTATTTCTTATCCTCAATAGTCCACTCTGTTGTCTTTATGGCTCTTCTTTGGCCAATCAGTTTTTGTGGACTGCTACTTCCTTCTACAACAGGGAGGGCATCCTCGCCCTGGGCCTGGCCTGGCCCCATTGTAGGAATGTTTCTGTATTTTGAGGATTCAACACTGTCATTTTTTCCATTCTTGGCACCAGTGCACCTACCAGGATTGGGCACTTTTTATCCTGGGTCTTGTGCACCTAATTATCTTTTTTTGTTTTTGACTTACTTCTATCCATGATATATGCTATATAAATACAGTCTATATATCAGTGTCGCCTTGGTGAGATTTTGTGAAAAACAGGGTCCACCCCGTGAAGGTACTTACCAAGACTTGAGGATGAATTCAGTTTCAGCACTTCTACTCTCCTTTGCTTGCTGACTTTTCATCTCTCCATTAGGACCCCATGAAGCTAGTCAAGCTTATTTGCTAGGCCATGGAAAGAATCATTATGGACCTTATCAAGAAGGACATAGGTAATCTCCTGACTCTTGACCCAACCTAATTTGGATTTGTTAAGGATAGCTGCTAAACCTATTGGCTCTATAGGTAGATTGTTGTAACTAGAAAAATAAAAACTGTTTTTTTTTTTAATTTTTCAATGACCTCTCTTTCTCTCTGTCTCTGTTTTTAAAAAAAAGGTGTATAACAGATGCTATGACAAGCATCAAGATGAGGTACTGTAACATTTCACAGAAAGTTTGTAATATATCAGGAGGAGGGGGTGCAGATAAGGTTAGAAGTAAGAAACAGAAAGAGAGAAAATACTATAAATGCATTTCTTTTGCATATGGAATTCCTGTCAATAAATTAATGGAAAAGCAAACACTTTGCAAACAAGAAAAACATTACATTTGTGTGGACTTGTCATTTATAATTACACTCCATTATGAAAGTCACTGAGACTTGGTTAAATAAGAATTCCTTGAATAACAACACAGACAGTTATATAACTAATGGTGTAGAAATGTCTATTAGAGGGGTAATAGCTTTTGCAAAATATGGAAGAAGTATATACAGAAAGCATTAGAGTGAGACAGCTGCAACAAATCTGGATTTTCCTATATTTTTATTCCTGCTGCTTGCCATGTCTCTTTGCCCATTTACTCACCTGCAGGGTGAGAGCCAACCATGGGACAGCATCATTCAGGCAGCCATTGTTTTTTTCTGGTAACAGTACAGGTCTCTAATGCCAGGTGTCTGAAATACTACGGCTTCTATTCCATAACACTGAACACATTCATGCACATGTCCCCTCCCCCAGGAAGGCTACTGCATTATGTAGCTTGACAGACACAGGTATGCATCCATGGCCTATGCTGTGTGCACTACATTTCCACTTCATGATGGACCACATCCCTCCCTCCACTCCCCTCAGAATGGTTTAAATGGTATCAGCCTTTCACTCCCACCTCCATGCTCAGCACCTTCAGTGTATGTGACACTAACTAAACATGGAATATTAGGGTCATTGTAAGGGCTTCATACCTCTATGCCATGTAACACACAAAATTGAATCTGTTTTAAGAACATGTCTGAATATGAAGAAGCATAGCCTGATGGTAGAATAAAGGATGTATTACTATAAAAAAGGAGTTGAGGACTTGAAGAATTGGATGGAAGCTATTGTACATAATCTCCAAGAAGGTAAAACAGAACAGCTGGATGAAAGTTTGTGGATACAATGTCCATGAATTTAAAATGTTAATACTTAGGGATTGGAGTGTGCCAAAGATTTAATAGGACTACATCTGTGGCTGTAGTAGAAGGTTAGCTGTGTAATGTAAGCTTAAGGCAGTTAGAGACAATAAGATTGTGGGAATATATTTGTTAGACCTGTTGCTCACTAGTACAATGAAACATGTAAATGATCCATTACACTTTACGATTTACCATTACGATAACTTCCACTTTGGTGACTTAGTAATGAAAAAAGGAGACTTTAAATGATTTAAACTGATGACAACAGGAAGACTTCAAACTAAACTATAAGTGGGGGAGAACACAATGGTCTTTTTTAAATAACTAGTCTAAACAAGTAACTGAGAACAAGAGGTTACAAAACTTTAGATGACTGCTAGAATATAATGCATTACAATTTTTGAACTTGTTTATTTATTTTTATTTTATTTATTTATTTAACATTTTTGCTTATTCTGAAAGTCCATCTGGGAAAGACTTGCGGAAAAAATCTGTACAAAGACAAAAACATGGCTAGTTAATTTAAGAATGAAATCATCAATAACTTTATAAGTTATAAAAGACAAGCATTAATGATAATGACTGAAGTCTTATTTTTCTTCTTTCGGCTGCTCCCATTAGGGGTCACCGGAGCGGATCATCTGTTTCCATTTCTTCCTGTCCTCTGTATCTTGATCTGTCACATCAGCCACCTGCATGTTCTCTCTCACCACATCCATAAACCTTATCTTAGGCCTTCCTCTTTTCCTCTTACCTGGCAGTTTCATCCTTAGCATCCTTTTCCCAATATATCCAGCATCCCTCCTCAGCACATGTTCAAACCACCGCAATCTCACCTCTCTGGCTTTGTCTGTAAACTGTCCAACCTGAGGTGACCCTCTAATATACTGATTCTTAATCCTGTCCTTCCTTATCACACCCAGTGCAAATCTTAACATCTTTAACTCTGCCACCTCCAGCTCTGACTCCTGATTTTTTATCAATGCCACCGTCTCCAACCCATATAACATAGCTGGTCTTACTACCCTCTTGTAAACCTTCCTTTTCACTCTTACAGGTACACATCTGTCACAATTCACTCCTGATACTCTTCTTCACCCAATCCACCCTGCCTGTACTCTCTTCTTGACCTCTCTTCCACAGCCACAATTACTCTGAACTGTTAAAGACTGAACTACACCTGGAATATAAAAATGATTAGTGGACAGGTAAAGAAAGGTCTTCCAAAACAGAAAATAGTCTGAACATAACTTGACAAGTAACATAACTGATAATGAAAAAAAAATCAGATATCGTAAGTCACTAAAAGGGACAACTTTTACTGATATTATTTGCTTTCAAGTTAGTGCAGTAAAAGATGAGAGAATTCTGGATGCTTATGAAACGTATGTCTTTATATATACTTAGTGGTAACTGATTTATTCAAAGTAACATTCTTCCTGAAATTAGCTGTCATGTAGTATATCAAAACTGATCATGATGAAGAAAAGAATATCCCCTGGAATGGATATAATAAGAAATCTAACATTAAGATATATATATATATATATATATATATATATATATATGTGTATATATATACATATATATATATATATATATATATATATATATATATATATATATATATATATATATATATATACCGACCAATGCAAATATATGAAATACCCAAACACAATACACAAGTTATAAGACAAAGAGGGGAGAAAAGAGAGAATGCACCAGCAAACATCCTGAACCAGATCTCAGATACATTTCTGTATTGGTTAGAAACCTTTGGAAGCACAGGACCTAGTCAAAGTCTGCCAGCGTGTAACTACAGAAGCGTGTGTTTCAACTATGGCATGAATTCTGGCCCTCTGGACTTCTACTTTGGCCATTTCACATTTTCTTCAGCAGCTTAATGGTTCCCAGCTTAATCAATATCTTATTGACATTTGATTACCAGGAACATCTGACTAGATAGAAGACCATTTTCAATGGAGGCCCAGGGAGAAAAAAATCCAAATTATTGCATAACATTTTATGAACAATAATTTTATAGTCTTCAAAAATAAAACAAAAAACATCTGCAGTTTAAATAATTATAAGAATTTAGACATAATCTAAAAACATTGGTTAAGAATTGATACAAGTTATATGACAACCATTTAATATTTACAGAAATTTTAAGACAGTTTGTAGAGAAATTAAAGGTAAGTTAGTCTTATACAAATAGGAATTGCAATATGAAGTGTGGGAAAAACAGGCTTATGGTATATTTAAAGAGGAAGTCAGGGAAGAGAATTTGACAGCAGTAAGGAAGTAAGTGAAGAAAAGAGAGTAAGGGGGTATAACAGTGGCGGCTGGTGACTTCAAATCACAGGGGGGCTGCAGGAGACAGCTGAATGGGTGGGGTCAAGGAAAGGGGTGTGGTCAACCAGAAAGGGGAGGAGCTATGCACAAAACCACAAAAAACTAACTTTAATTAATTATGCTGCCCTGGGTGGCAAACCATCATTATGAAAGTCCAATCAAGACAAAAATAAGTGTAGAAGAATAAAAATATTTCAATGCATTGGCTGCATGACAGCTTACTTAATATCTAGATGGAAACAAAAGGTTGTGAGGCATGAAAAAATAAATTACTTTTTAAATACATTACTGGAATGCCAGTCAAAATCAAGTATAAGAAAAACCAGAAGCACTCAACTCAAACCACTTCTCCTTGCACTGCAGTTCTAATTATAATATATTCAGCTTTATTAAAGTACCAAGTAACATGTTGAAAGTAGAAATCTATGTGATGCCCTCACTTGTAAAAATGTTTCTTATCCAAAAAAGGCCTGCTGCCTGTCAACTTGTTTCATGGGGAAAACATGATAAAAGTAAAAAATGAAAAGCAAACAAGAAACAAGCTCAAGATACATTGCTTAAAGGATTACTGTACAGGTTATGGACCACACATGATTGGCATTCTGTTTAGTTTATGGGTAAAGTCTGTAGAGATGACTGGAAGTCTCCAACAAGTGTAATGAGCTTTTTAAAATAATGGAATCTTGCCCTTTAATACCCAAGGCTTATACATTATCTAGTCAAGTATTCTCTGCATGGCAACAACAGAAATGCTTTCAATGTTGGCAATTCTTTAACAGTATGCTTATTAAAGCTTACTTGCATCTTACGATCTCAGACAAGCTTACCTTATGGTCATTAAAGCATTGCTACTTAAACACAGAGCAACAGGCACTTTGAGTAATAAGCATAAATCTGAGTAAAAAGCATAAATCAACAGTACAAAAATATGACAGAAACCAGACCATTCTGCAAAATCAAGGACAGATAAAAAGCCACTGTAGTACTTATGCAGTGTGTCCTCCCCATCCAAGGTAGATACAACTACTCCTTGCCTTGCTTGGACACATCCAGAGTCACTACATGGGGGAGTGGGGTGCAACAAGCATGTCACAATTTGAAATCTCTCTGGCTGACTGTGATGGCCCTGACACATTTGTCATACCTCTCAACCTCAAGAGCAAGAAATCTGGACAAAGCCATACACAGAAGTGGGATAAAGGCCCAAAAATAAGGACAATTTGTAAATATTGCTCTAATAAACTTAGAAAGATAATAGAATAGGTCTTGCATTAGTATGAATTTTCTGAAGGGTATAAAATCTGAAACTCAAATGTCTGTCATTTTCTAACTTCAGTCTTTAGTGATTTGTCACTAATTTGCCAAAAACACAATTTTATGAAAATGGACAAAAATGTGATGCAAAAATATAAAATAGACACACAATACAGCTGCTACCTGTCAAAGAAGGGACACTTTAATATTAGTACTGCTATCTTGAGCAGCTGACAAAATAAAAGAATCTACATGCATTTCAAGTAATCTATAACTTTGATTATTACAGTTATTTCTTAATTGTAAACCCTCCATGTTTTCTTCCAAAATTGCTATTTTGCGGAGGGATTATTAGGGGGAAGAGCAACATTTTGAGCCAAAAATTGGGGACAGTTGAGAGGTTGGCTATGCCTAATTCTATAAAGCAATTTATTTGCATGTACCTCTCAACCTGTTAATGCAGTAAATCTGAACAAGGCCAAATATATTGGGGGCACATATAAACAGTACTAAAAATTGCTCTTGTATAAATTGAGACAGTTGATAGAACAGCTCTTACTTTAACACCTTTAACATGCATTTTTCTGAAGGTTATGAAGTCTGAAACTTATTATTTAGTGACTTAATTCCTAAATGATTTGCCAGAAAACTACAAATTTTATGAAGAACAAACCAAAAATTAGAAGCAAAAATCTATTAATTCTTTGAAAATCTGGACAGTTGGGAGGTATAGTTCAGCTGGGCCTGTCTGAGTTTGCTGCCCTTCCCCCCTGACAAAATAATGGTTGAATGGAGCCTCTGCAGCCATTCCAATGAACCATTACTTGGCTATTTCACTCCATTTACCATAAACACTAATGTGCATACTGCTTTACTTCTATGATGAGTTGGACTTCATTTGAAAGTTTTATTTTGTATTTTACAGCACAAACACTAAGTCATCTGTTAAACAAAGCAATGCAGTCTCACAATGAAAACTTAGCATTAAAACTTCTCAGCCCGTGAAACTCACATTCATTGAAACAGCATTGAAACCCACATTCAAAGAAAATACATTTTGCCAGTGGCAGATACAGATTAATTTTGGGCTGTTTTCAAATCATAGGCCCTTGCATATGAAACATACATGTGCTCTTTGATATACCTTCCTCATTGTACTAAAATTATATTCCTTGTACAATACAGTACACTTGTTAGAGGGTGTTTTAAATTTGTTTTGAACATTTTTCCAGTAAGCAATGAAACAAACCATATGCACCCATAATGGCAAAACTGCCCAGTTGAGAACATTTATTATAAAAAAGTCTACTCAGACTTCCACAGTCCACCATTATTAGTAAATATACACAATTCTACAGTCCACCATTATTAGTAAATATGCACAATTCCACAGTCCACCATTATTAGTAAATATGCACAATTCTACAGTCCACCATTATCAGTAAATATGCACAATTCTACAGTCCACCTTTATCAGTAAATATGCACAATTCTACAGTCCATTATCAGTAAATATGCACAATCTCTGAAGTAAGTCATCTAAATAATTCCACATTAAAGAAATCTGTAACTAATGAAGCGGTTGTTGCTAGCAATCACCTTTATATTTCATGATTTCATCGAAAATAAAGTGTCTGTTGCCCTCAGGAATAAATTGCCTATATTACATTAAAAATGATAAGCTAGTAATAATATTGCAAGAGGAAATGGATGGCAAACTGATAACAGACTCATAGTTAGTATCTTCACCAAGGAGAACATTCTCAGTACGGCAGCATCCACCCTTGTGGGAGTAGAACCCACAGCCTTCTGCATCAAAAGCAAGTACACAACCTGTTGTGCTATAATATTAACTAGGCAAAGCACTAAACTTCTATTCCCTGCAGCTCTCAGCTCCTTGTAAAATCTACTCAATACTCAACTGCATCTCAACTTCGCAGCTCAAGAAAACTGGAAAAGCCAAATGTATTGGGGGTCAAGCCCAAAACCAGGGCCACATTAAACATTGCTTATATAATCTTCCAAAGTTGCTGGAATAAAATGTTGTGTTGCCACCATACATTTTACTGCCAAGGTCCCTGACCAAAAACAGTCAGAGTAACATACCACTACGCCACATCAGCTGCTTTGTAAAAGAGAGGAAGACTGAAACTTAAATGGCTATCATTTAGTGAATTCAGTTCTCACCATAGCTGCCAACCTCTTAGTACAAACCACCTGACCAAACCCAGCAACGGGGGAATACAGCCTCAAACATATTCAGTGAATTCAGTTCTTGCCATAGCTGTCAACCTTAGCACAAAACCTGGACAAAGCCAATAATGGGGGAATACAGTCCCAAAAATAGGGACAAATTTAAAATATTCATCTTATAAACTTAGAAAATTGCTAGAAAAAAAGGTTGTGCTACTATGTATTCTGAAGAACATGAAGTTTGAAATTCAAATGCCGGTCAATTTTACTGCTGACAGAACAAAAACAATTTTCAGCATAGACCCAGGGATTAATACTGCAGACACGTCTTTGTAAAATGACAGGGCACCAGAGCAAATCCACACAAACACAGGGAGGAGATGCAGACTCCACACAGAAGGCACCCCAACCAAGAATCAAACCAGAAAACCTATAGCTGTAAGGCAACAATACTACCACTGCACCATCAAATATGCAAGGAATTAAACATTCAGAAACCTGAAGTCTGAAATTCAAATGCCTGTCAATTTTACTGCTGACAGAACAAAAACAATTTTCAGCAGAGACGCAGGGATTAATACTGCAGACACGCCTTTGTAAAATGGCAGGGCACCAGAGCAAATCCACACAAACACAGGGAGGAGATGCAGACTCCACACAGAAGCCACCCCAACCAAGAATCAAACCAGAAAACCTATAGCTGTGAGGCAACAATACTACCACTGCACCATCAAATATGCAAGGAATTAAACATTCAGAAACCTGAAGTCTGAAATTCAAATGCCTGTCAATTTTATTTAACATTTGTTAATCAGGACAGTCTGACTTGGAACAAAAAAACAATTTTCAGCAGAGGCCCAGGAAGAAATAATGCAGACATGTCTTTGTAACATGGGAGGACACAAAAACAAACTCACACAAACACAGGGAGAAGATACAGACCCCACAAAGAAGGAACCCCAGCCAAGAATCAAACCCGAGAACCTGCAGCTGTGAGGCAACAATGCTACCAGTGCACCATCAAATAAAAACAAACCCATACAAACACAGGGAGAATATAACAGACCCCACAAAGAAGGAACCCCAGCCAAGAATCAAACCTGAGAACCTGCAGCTGTGAGGCAACAATGCTACCAGTGCAACATCAAATAAAAGCAAACCCACACAAACACAGGGAGAAGATAACAGACCCCACAAAGTAGGAACCCCAGCCAAGAATCAAACCTGAGAACCTGCAGCTCTGAGGCAACAATGCTACCCGTGCACCATCAAATAAAAGCAAACCCACACAAACACAGGGAGAAGGTAACAGACCCCACAAAGAAGGAACCTCAGCCAAGAATCAAACCTGAGAACCTGCAGCTGTGAGGCAACAATGCTACTACTACACCATCAAATATCAAGCATTGCAACATTTACAAACCACAGATATTATGAGGAACAGATCAGATAAAATATGAGGCAAAAATTTGCAATTGTTACAATGGTGGTGGTAGGGAACTCAAGTCTTTAACACCTGCATACAGGGTACAGGGTTCAAGCTCGAGGTATTCTCACCACACCACCATGAGCACCTGGGCATTTACACACACACACACATGAAGCACCATACTTCAAACAGTAAATAAAAGCACACACACCATAAATTCAAACAGTAAATAAGCCATCACACAACCAAATGACACATACCGAGATAGGTCATAACCAAGCCATAAGGCAAAACACACCAAAATGTATAGTGTTAAGCAGGCAATGAGCCCATACCAGGCTAAAAAGGAGAATTACTTAGTGCAGGATCGACATAACGACTAGGTCACTCCAAAAAGTACAAAAGACCTGATGCAGTTTGTGAATACAATTCCCTGGATTAAAGATACTGGAAGAGTTCCAAATTATAGGAGTAACCCTCCCTGAGTAGATTTGCTAAGAAGTACGCAGTAAAGACAAAAGATTGTTAAAATTGTAGCCTGGTGTCATATTAAAGGGACCAGTATCGTCTCCTGGGATACATTACAACCACTGTGCCAGATGGCGACCTGTCACTGGATTAACTGGCAAGGTCTTCACTAACTTTTTGGGCAAGGTTCAATAAAATTCACCACTAACAGAACAGGAGAAAAACTGATGATGCTACAATTAAAGTTAAATTAAAATGTATAGATCTTAAAATGAAACATTGCTTATCTGAACCTGGTAAGGCTCAGAAACCTGACAAGGCAAACATCCACTTTTTGGCATGAACCACCAAACCAAAAGGTTCAATCATTAAGGATATCCCCTCAGGCTATTTCCTATGCCCAAGGTTACCAAGCAACATCTGGGCAAAACTCATCCTTGTACTTCTCGTCCACATGCAGATTATCTGTTCTTGATGTCTGAAAATTTAGGGTTAACCAAACCCCTTATGGGATTTAACTCCACTTTTGGGAAAACTACATTACCACCCTCCAACCTCAATCAAAACTCCATGCCCTGTCAACATCCAACCCACCAGGCACATTCCTATCTGCATTCAACTTGACCTTTCCCACTAATCAATCCTCTCAGCAAAGTAAACCAGAATCCACTCCTGCCCACCCCATTAAGGAAACCCTAATTCCAAACCTTCCTTCTTAAACAAAGTGGAAACTTCATACCCCATGAGTGGACTCGTTATATTAATCCACCAACATTTAAAGCCTTACGTCTGTACTTCCCAACAAACAAGACCATCCTCAAAAGAACCAATCTGTGTCCCCATAACAACTGTACACAGGAAACTCCAAAAAAAAACCCAACCAAAGGTACTTTCTTGAATATAAAAAAATTGAAAATAAAAAAGCAAAACAGGTCAGCTGCTCTCAAAGGCAACTGTATGAAAAATCAATATTAGTATATGACATACTTTTCTTCAATTGCTAAAAATAAACTATCTATAATCTATATATATTGAAGTCTGAAATTCAAATGCCTGTCAATTTTACTGCTGACAGAACAAAACAATTTTCAGCAGAGACGAGGGATTAATACTGCAGACACGTCTTTGTAAAATGGCAGGGCACCAGAGCAAATCCACACAAACACAGGGAGGAGATGCAGACTCCACACAGAAGCCACCCCAACCAAGAATCAAACCAGAAAACCTATAGCTGTGAGGCAACAATACTACCACTGCACCATCAAATATGCAAGGAATTAAACATTCAGAAACCTGAAGTCTGAAATTCAAATGCCTGTCAATTTTATTTAACATTTGTTAATCAGGACAGTCTGACTTGGAACAAAAAACAATTTTCAGCAGAGGCCCAGGAAGAAATAATGCAGACATGTCTTTGTAACATGGGAGGACACAAAAGCAAACTCACACAAACACAGGGAGAAGATACAGACCCCACAAAGAAGGAACCCCAGCCAAGAATCAAACCCGAGAACCTGCAGCTGTGAGGCAACAATGCTACCAGTGCACCATCAAATATAAACAAACCCATACAAACACAGGGAGAATATAACAGAACCCACAAAGAAGGAACCCCAGCCAAGAATCAAACCTGAGAACCTGCAGCTGTGAGGCAACAATGCTACCAGTGCAACATCAAATAAAAGCAAACCCACACAAACACAGGGAGAAGATAACAGACCCCACAAAGTAGGAACCCCAGCCAAGAATCAAACCTGAGAACCTGCAGCTCTGAGGCAACAATGCTACCCGTGCACCATCAAATAAAAGCAAACCCACACAAACACAGGGAGAAGGTAACAGACCCCACAAAGAAGGAACCTCAGCCAAGAATCAAACCTGAGAACCTGCAGCTGTGAGGCAACAATGCTACTACTACACCATCAAATATCAAGCATTGCAACATTTACAAACCACAGATATTATGAGGAACAGATCAGATAAAATATGAGGCAAAAATTTGCAATTGTTTTACAAATGGTGGTGGGTAGGGAACTCAAGTCTTTAACACCTGCATACAGGGTACAGGGTTCAAGCCTGAGGTATTCCCTACCACACCACCATGAGCACCTGGGGCATTTACACACACACACACATGAAGCACCATACTTCAAACAGTAAATAAAAGCACACACACCATAAATTCAAACAGTAAATAAAAGCGCACACACCATAAATTCAAACAGTAAATAAAAGCACACACACACTAAAGAAGCACCATACCATACATTGTAAAAGTAAAAAGCACCATACTTCAAACAGTAAATAAAAGCACACACACCATAAATTCAAACAGTAAATAAAAGCACACACACACTAAAGAAGCACCATACCATACATTGTAAAAGTAAAAAGCACCATACACTTACCTGTCTGTTCTCCATAATATCCAGCTAATGTACATCCTGCCCGCGCAATACTCCAAAGACCCGCGAGATCCCTGAAATCAAAACTCCTTCCCGACGAGACTGTTCTGTATTCCCGACTGCTGCTGTTGCAGTCCGGCCCTGACACATTATCCCAGTGAGTCTGTGCACTTTAAAAGTGCACAGACGTCTCCTTGTGTTTCCCTATGGGGACTGCCTGGAGCATGCGCATAGATGAGCAGTAGTCGGGACTACTGCGCATGCGCGAAGTCCGCAAAATTTTAAAAAGTTTTTTTTTCTATTTTTATTTCTTTTTGTTTTGAGGGGACTGCAGTCCGGCAGTCCAATAGCACGGGCCGCCCCTGGGGTATAAGGAATGAAAAGGTATTTGTTCACATTTAGGGATATAGTTTATCCAAGTTTTGAGCAAGAACAGAGCTAGACTTTAACTAGGAAGTCTTTCACAGTGGTTTTGAAAGATGGGAGGGAGGGTATAGACCTGATGGATACAGGTAAGACATATGCATTCAAGTCCTAGTTGAAGCAGGCAAGTCTTTATTGCTGTGCTTCTACACTCTGTCTAAGGGAAGTAGGGCAAATGTAGGAAAACACACAAAGAGAGATAATAGGACAATGTATTGTTGTGGGAAAGGCTGGCTTGTTTTAAGAAAGAGACTTTTTAATGATTTGAGAGAGAGGCTGATGGATAGGGTATCAAAGGATAAAGTAGGTAAAGAAAGAAGGTAATAAAAGGTAGGGTTTGCAGACATACAGACATTAAACAGTACAGACCAGCAGAGGTTGGATTCCATAGAAAATGTGGGTGATGGTGTGACACCCGTGCACTGGCCCAGTAATCAAGGAGCCTCAATCTTCACCACTAGCACTAGTGAGGGCCGTGCGCATTGGGAAGGATAACATGTACACACACAGTAAAGTACAATTTCTCTTAAGAGCACACAGAGATCACAGTCTATCTGGGGCTGGTTTCTTCCTTTCTCTCCAGATCCCCAATAAGACTCCCCACTGGCACAACTATAGGGTCCAGTTCTCAGCCTAGTGGTGAAGCTAACACCTCCAGCACCCTCTCTGTCCAACTAGTGCTTTGTGTCTCTGCCCAAGTAGCTGACACATACACACACACACACACACACACACACACACACACACACACACACACACACACACACACACACACACACACACACTTTGAGATATGAGTTATATACAACACACAGACACTCCTGGGGAAGGCTGGCACAGGTTCTCCAGCTATGCCCCCTTCTCTCCAGACAATAAGGTAGAAATCACTGCCACCAACCATTAATATCAGCTACTAATAAGGCCCTTCCCAAAAGGTGACCAATTTCACTGTGCAATATTACTGTTATCCAAATAGTAAGTGTGAGCCAGGGCTAAAGCTGCCGGAATGGCTTGGACAGTATCACCGAATACATGAAATGTACTCTAAGAGCTTAAATTACCTTGTACACAAAACAGCCACAATCAAAAGATTTAAAAGTGTTTAATAATAAATAAAAAAAACAAGAAAAATCTTATTACTTCAACACAATGACAATACAGAGTTCAGAGATCACAGGGAATTTTTAAAATAATATTGTAGAATAATCTGACATAAATATAGAAACAGCTAGACTAATTTGGCTAAATTTCTATCTAACTCTAAGAGAAATACTAAGATCTAAGATCCCACTTACAGAGCAAAGGCAGAGTGCTGGTGAGTTGATGTGTTTAGGTTCAGACAAAAATCCAAAATGCTCTACCTTTCTCTCTGAGAAAGTCTTAAATTGATAACACAGTACTGCTGAGTCAATTCAGATTACATAATTCTTAACAGTTCTGATTTAGTTTCCCAGGCTAACAGAAACTCAAAATTTACATTTCTTTTTTGTATTCTGCACCTGCAGGAACCCACAGCAATAAAAGACATTTTACATGTAAAATCTAGTAATTAACTCTTGTTCTAAGACAATAGAAAGAATTCCTTAGTCTAGATATCCTGTCTCTGAGCTGGAGATCAAACAGTCATAAAATGCTTGATTTATCAGCTTTCTTCCAGCAGGGTGCATTGTACTGTGGTTAAAGTTTTGAAGCTCAGTACAACATACAGTTAATCCTAACATATAGTTCTCTTTACATTTGTAGAACATTGCTACATACTCAAGTGTGCTAGCTTGCACTGCATTTGAATTGTTTTTACTGCTGTTTTAGCTACTTTTCTGTATATAAAAAAATCAAAGCCTGTTTCCTACCTTTCCTGTAACTAGTGTAGTCCAGATTCAGATTTGCTGCATCCAGGACTGTATGTAAGCTTCTGAGCCCCGCATGTTTTCTGCGTTGGAGGGAAGCCTTCTAGCTTATCAGTGGGAGGGGTAAGCACTAGGTAACCTATCTACCACATAAGGAGTGGTTCTGGCCCAGAAACTGTAGTTATTGGCCGTTTGGACAGTTTTTCAATCTCTCTCTCAACTTTCTGATTTAAAAGCCCAGATTTGCACTTGTTTCCCCCTTTCCTGTAACTAGTTTAGTCCAGATACAGATTCTTAGTTTTAGCACTTGAATTTGCTTATTCGTGATCAGTACTTGTTCAGAACTTGTAAGCACTAAAAAAACGACTAATTACTACAGCACACAACCTTCCTCATTATCTAGAGGAAAACAGTTTTGGTACTTACTTTCCTCACTTGCTTAGAGTAAAAACAGCTCTTGTACTCACTTTTCTCACTTATCTAGAGGAAAATAGTTTTTCTATTCAGGCATGTCCAAGGGTCAGCTCCCAGTGTTCTTTCCTGAGTATCTGATAAATCTCGGCATCTTAGGGCAATGTAGAAATTGCCTCATGTACACAGACAACCCTCTCCTCCTACCATCCAACACTACAACCTGTAAGAGATGCACTTATCTAGCCAAACTGGAGATAAAGCTCTCTCCAACCAAGACTGAACTTGACAGTCAAGAGGAGAAGGTAAACACTTGCACCACACCACACTCACCACATAATCTCACTAAATCTACACCACCAAAATTCACACATAGAAACACAAAAACATTTGCAGAGGCTCTCAATAATAATCTGCTCAAGCAACAGAGACCTTCAAAGCAGAAATGCAAGCAACCTCCACCCTCCAACACAACCCAAATGACACATAGCCCGCAGACTCAGTGTGCCACTCAACCACAGCCAATAAGGCAAAACAACGTACCCAACACACTAGTTATAGGTGACTCTATAGTCAGGCACACTGATGTCCCACTCACCAGGCTAAACAAGGAGAAGGTTACTGTCAGCTGCCTGTCAGGTGCAAGGATCCGCCACATAACGCACGCACTCAGGTCACTCCACAACAAGTACAAATATGATTCTGTCATTGTCCATGTTGATGTGAATGACCCGAGACGTACCTCTCTGGACTACATGAAAAGATACATGGAAGAGCTCTCCAATCATGTAGCTCAGGCAGGTATGACCCTAGCCCCAGTAGTATTCTGCCATCACCCAGAATGATACCGCAGTACAAGGACAAAATGATTGACTTCAACAATTGGCTAAGCTTCTGGTGTCATATTAAAGGGATCCAGTATCGGTCTGCCTGGGATGACATGGTCGACTGACCACGATGCTTTGCCAGAGATGACCTGCACCTGTCACCCCTGGGATTTCGGATACTGGCTAAGGTTCTTGCCGCCCCTATAGTGCCTTTTTTGGGCAAGGTTCAAATGACAGATTCACCACTGTAACAGGAACAGGCAAGCAAAAACTGAGTGTGATGCTACTCAATGCTAGAAGTCTAAATCTCAAAATGCACTCACTCGAGGCACTCCTTAAAATGGAGAACATCGATAGCTGTGCAGTGACTGAGACCTGGTTCAAGGCTCCAGAGATCACCCCTGCACTACCAGGCTATAACTCATACCACACTTTTTGGCCATGTAACCTGGACCGGAACACCAAAGGCGGAGGTGTGTCCATGTTCATTAAGGATATCCACACCTCCAGGCTAGTTGATCAGCATAATGCAGCCAAGGTTATCTAAGTTCAACTAACTCTGGGCAAAACTGCAATCCAAATTGTAGCTTGCTACAGATCCCCCACCATGCCCCAGGATTCCCACTCCTCGTTTCTTGATGTACTGGAAAATATTAGGGTTCAACCAAACACCCTAATAATGGGCAATTTCAACTACCCCACCATTATGTGGGAAAACTACTGATGTACCATCTCCTTTGCTCAACGCTTTCTGGAATTCATAAACTCCAGTGCCCTGGATCAACTTATCCACACTCCCACCAGGGACAACAATATCCTAGATCTAGTCATTACCAACATGAGTGACCGGTGTTCCACACCTGAAGTCAATGCCTCATTGGTCCGATCTGACCATAAGCTAATTACCCTAGGTATCCGCATTCTGCCCCCACCCACCCCATTAAGGAAACCACGGTAAAAAAATTTTCCAAAGCCAACTTCATGCTTCTTAAGATCTTAAGACAGAAGTGGTAAACTTCATGACAGACATGGAGATGGACAATACAGTTACAAGTACTTAATCCTACAGAAATGCACTTTATAAGCACTTACACGAGTGCATGGATTATGCTATCCCAAACAGAACCAAGACGCTATCCTCCAAGAAAAGGAAGCCAATCTGGTGGTCCCCTGCCATAAACAAACTGTACAACAGAAGGAAGAAACTCCAAAATATAAAAAAAACAACCCAACACCAGCCAGGTATCTTTGCTTGCAATAAGTAACAGAAACGTTGAATAAATAATAAAAAAGCAAAGACTAGGTTCCAGCTGCTCTCCAAAGGCAGACTGCTTTAGTGATACACACAAGTGCTTTCACAATTAGCTTCTTCAGGTGTATGATTGCCATCAGTGACACACCCTTTTTATACTATCAAATTTCAGCTTAAAATTAGTTCTTAAAAACATATTACATATAATCTAAAATTTCATAATTATACTAACTTGTACTAATATGACAATAAATACAAACATTTTTCATATAATTAAATAAGTATATAGCATAATTATCTACGAGAAGGTCTATTCTTTAAAACTGGTCTCAATGAAATATAATCATTGAGACCATGACCTGTATTAGCCCTCAGCTTCACTATCCATTCTACTTCCAACTCTTCAGTTTTATTTCTAATATCCCTTCCTCTCTTATTTAAACTGTCCCCAATACTCTAAATTTAAAATTGTGTTGAATGTTAGTTTCTTTTACATGTTTTTCCAAAGCATTAAAATTACTTTCTTTTCTAATAGTTCTGAAGAAGCCTTGGATATGGTGGGTGAGAACTCTTAACTTATTTGTCTTTTTTTGTTTATTAAAAAAGGATTGTTACAGTTTGGCTCGCAGCTACTTTAGTTTTTTTTAGTATATATGTGGAATTTTGTATACGGCACTTGTAGCAGTCTCAAGACCAAATAGCATTTGGCATTTTTTCTTTTCTAATATGAGCAAGGATAGTATGCATCCGAAATTTATTTTTAAAAATGTAGCACAAAATCAATTATATATAGCCTTAAGGTTGAATGTGAAATCAGACTTTGAGCATCAGGTATGCACTACGAGTAATGAACTAATGGAGAGAGGATATAGTGAACATATGATAAAAAGGAGTGTTAAGGAAGTGAAAAAAAGACACAATAGAGCTAAGCCTTATTTTTCAGAACCATTAGTGAATATGATGTATGGAAATAAAAATTCAAGTAGTAATAGTCTAAGAATATGTTTTAGTTATTCTAGAAATATCAAGGAATATACTAATATTGTTAACAAGCATTGGAATATTTTAACTACAAATCCACATATAAAGAAAAATTTGAGTTCCCTCCCGCAATTCACTTTTAAAAATAAACAGTCCTTGAAGAGAAGACTCTGCATATCAGGAAACACTAAAGTCCAGCAAGATATAATAGGACCAAGCCATGTAATAACTGTACTTGATGTAGTTATATTACTATAAAGACAGAATACAAGCACCCAGATATGGGAGAAGTCTTTTATTTAAGGACTAGGGCTAACTGTAATACAAAACACGTAGTTTACTTAGCTAACTGCCAAATTTGTAACAAATTCTATGTGGCAAAAACTGACCAATAGCTTAAGGACAGAATAAGAGAACATATCTACCATATTAGAAAAGAAAGTAATTTTAATGCTTTGGCAAAACATGTAAAAGAAATTAACATTCAACACAATTTTAAATTTAGAGTATTGGGGACAGTTTATGAAAATAAGAGAGGAGGGGATATTAGAAATAAAACTGAAGAGTTGGAAGTAGAATGGATAGAGTGGCTGAGGGCTAATGCAGATCATGGTCTCAATGATTATATTTCATTGAGACCAGTTTTAAAGAATGGACCTTTGTGTAGATAATTATGCTATATACTTATTTAATTATATGAAAAATGTTTGTATTTATTGTCATATTTGTACAAGTTAGTATAATTATGAAATTTTAGATTGTATGTAATATGTTTTTAAGAACTAATTTTAAGCTGAAATTTGATAGTATAAAAAGGGTGCGTCAATGATGGTAATCATACACCTGAAGAAGCTAATTGTGAAAGCGCTTGTGCACCATTAAAACAGTCTGCCTTTGGAGAGAAGAAGGAAGAAACTGTTGAAAAAGAAAGTAAAATCCCATGAGTGGAGGAGCTCCCTGGTCAGCCTCAGTAAGAAGCTGCAATCCTTGATAAAACCCTACAAAGCTAGTTACGAAAACAGAACTGCTACTGATTCTAAAGACAACCACAAAGCATTCTATAGCTATGTCAAGAATCTCAATGGCAACACTCAGATCTGCTCTGAGTTACAGCACAATGGCACTAAATATACAGACCCAACTGATATTGCCAACAGTCATGACGCTCAGGGCCTCCGTCAACTATCATATATATATGGATATGGATAAGGTCGTGTCGGTAATATCGAAGACAAAATAATCAATCTAGGACTGTGTTTTAACATGGGTCGAGGTAGGGGAGATGTTTGTAGTTTGGAATAATACTCAACACCTACCCATGTCTAACCAAACCAGAACCATTACTAGATTGATTATTATGCGACATTACACTTTCTTTTATATAGTACATATATGACAGTTGACAGAGTGCCGTTCGCACTTTTGATAGTAAGCCTTGCCAACATCCTAGCAGATAGGTTCAATGCTACCTTTGCCCCCCTCTCACCCCCTAAAGAGCCCATCTCTATATCAAAAGAATGCAAAGTTCCTGTAATCATGGCTGCACAGGTGAAAAACACACTCTCCAAAGCCAAGAACACAGCATCCATGGGACCAGACAACATCCCAGGCTGCGTTCTACATGAACTACAGAACAAACTGGCACCCCATCTAAGTACCATGTTCAATCATAGCCTCACCTCAGGCTTTATGCCCACTGAATGGCGCACAGCAATGGTTATCCCACTCCACAGGGGGGGAGCCACCATGGACCCTGGAAACTACTGCCCCATTAGCCTGACGAGCCTGGTCTGCATGGCCATGGAACGTATCATCATGGAACTTATAAACAAAGACATTGGTAATCTCCAAACTCTGGACTCCACCCAGTTTGGGTTTGTAAATGGCAAATCATGTCTCCTAAACCTGATAGACTTCTTTTAAGCAGTCACCAAAGCCGTAGATGAGGGTAAGGAGGTTCACACAGCCTATTTAGATCTTGCCAAGGCTTTCAACACCATCCCCCACTCTGGAATTATAGATAAACTCACTAAACTAGGTATAATTCCCTATGTCACAAGATGGGTTGCCAACTGGCTCACTGACAGAACTCACACTGTGAAAGTAGCAGACTCCAAATCTGACTTCAGACCAGTGACAAGTGAAGTACCACAGGATTCAGTCCTGGGTCCTCTCCTGTTTGGTATCTACTTCTCTGAAGTGCAGGCTAACACAGAAGGTCTTTGGCTAATGAAGTTTACAGATGACTGCAAACTAGGAGCCATAATCGAAACTCCTAACGATGTGGACATCGTACAAAAGGGCCTCACTGAGACAGATGCCTGGTGTCAAAGCCATGGCCTCAACCTCAGTGCCAAAAAGTACATTGTCATCCCCTTTGGTAAAAACTCTGTACCCATAAACTACAACATAGGTGGTAGTATACTTAACACCGAAAGTGTGATAAGAGACCTTGGGACACAGGTGGACAGTAGTCTCTCCTTTGATAATCACATCGCCACAGTAGTCAGGAAATCCTTCTATGTGGCACACTTCATCACAAAAGGTTTCTCATCCAGAAAAAAAGAGGTCATTGTTCCTCTCTACTCATCACTCATTAGACCCATTGTAGAGTACAATGCCCCTTTTGGTCTGTACCTCACAAGACATCTACAACAACTGGAAAGGCCACAGAAATACCTCACAAAGAAGATTACTGGCCTCAAACAGATGCCCTACGCAGACTGTCTCAAAAAACTCCAGCTTTACTCCGTCACATATCACCTACTCAGAGGTGATCTCTGCCTAACATACAAAGCTATGTCAAACCCAGAGCTGTTGGACATGCTCCACTTAAAAAAGTCCCAATCCCTCCGAGCTACACACTCTAGGGACCTAAACCTTGTCACCACAATAAACAGAACATGCCGGAGGGATAGATTCCTGTCCCAGAGACTTCCCATACTCTGGAATAAACTACCTATCTATATCAAACAAAGCTCCTCATTAGTACTCTTCAAGAAAAATCTTGATGATTGGATGGGAAATAGGAAATTCACCCCGGGGATCACTTCTGTGGCTCTGCTCGACAGTGGCACAGGAAAATCATTTTCTTGGGTGGCAAAAGCCAGGGTACCTTTTTGGCTGGGCTTGTATAGGCCCTAGGGCCAATAGCCTAGTACCTACCTATGAACAAGCCTGTGGATTACATTAATATTTACAATGACATAGAATTATTTACTAAATTCTATCTAGCTAGGCTGGTAGCCTTCACAGATAGTCACATACATACAGTGGATGGATAAATAGTGATGGAAGTACTAGACAATGTGGAAGTGTTTAGATACTGGTCCACCTCATCAAGCACCAACTACTGCAGGTGACACTTTGGCAGGAGAGGGGACACAGCACATTTGTCTTCTAGAAATGCGCCTTACCCCCTCCTGAGAAGTTATCTCATATTCCTTCCCAGATACAGCCTCAGGTGCAGCAGCAGGTGTGTGTGTGTGTGTGTGTGTGTGTGTGTGTGTGTGTGTGTGTGTGTGTGTGTGTGTGTGTGTGTGTGTGTGTGTGTGTGTGTGTTATATTTATATGTAATTCACTAATTGCAGCCCAGCAAGACAATATACACTGCTATCCTTAGTATGGAACTTCAACATCTTCACCCATGAACAGCATTGACACTGAATACCCCTATAAGCAAAGGCTTTTGCCTAGCTCCCCAGACTCCTTTCTCACCACTTTTTCCAACAAATAGATTGCAAGAAACCAAAATATTTTCCCACCAGCTATCTATTGTTTTCCTGGCAATGCTTATCTAAAACAACTAGCAAGGCCTAACTATACTAGTCAAATTTTCCAAACATGTTTCAAGCAAACATAAAATATCCAGAGAACAAGCATATGTCTTATTTTTGTATCATCTCAGCTTTTATCACCTGAAAAGAGAACACTGTGGACTATGGCCAGGACCGCTTATCATTAGACCCTTGGTTCTACTTAGTATGACCTGCTGTATCACTTCTATCTCTGTCCCCTATTCTGAACTCTTTTCTCTGTACAATACCCTTTGTCTGAGTATATGGACTCGTTCTGCTCTTGAGGAGCAGGAACCTCCTTTGCTACTTTCCTCAAATTCTGTAACATGGGATCAAACAGCTGAACCTGTCTCAACTATTTCTTTGTGACTGTCCCTCACTCCCCTTCCAAAGAAATTCTGGTATCTTCTGATATTGGTGCCTCAAATTCACATTTGGTGCTATCACTTAACTCTCCCCTTGAATTAACATCTTCCAAGGGAAACTCAGGACCTTTATACTCCTCTGGCTTAGATTCAGGCTCACTGCTACTAGGCTTCCTATTGAAATGTCAGCACTCATAGAACTGAGTGCTGACACACCAAAAAAAGACCAACGATGCAACAGAAGAGCAAATCTCAAACACTGGTCTTCTCCTCTAAGCTTGTTTTTTGTGTGTGTGTGGGGGGAGTACCTCCACACTCCCCAAAACTTAAATTTACCAACTCCAAGATTGTCATGCCTTGGAGAAAAGGGGATAGTCTAAGAAATGGCCACCTCAAACTTGATATATGCGAGTAATGCTACTAGGTCTTTGTATTTTAGGACTAGCTGAAGTGCGTCCAGAGGTTATCAGTGGATAGGTTATACTGTCCATTTTCTGCTTGCTGTACATTTACAGCACCTGTCAGTCTGTTTCCTAATTTAATGGGCTACATTCCATTTGTACACAGGACAGTTGTCATGTCTTCCTTGAACAAATCAGTATGCAAAATTCCCTTAGTTTTACACTGCTTAGTCATATGTGACACCAATATTTTGGCATACTATTCTGACTACATGTCTGTAAATTTTCTAAAACAAGTTCTAATTCAAAAATAAAATAACTTTTGTGTGGTCTTTACCTCTGTATATTAACTTTATGGTTGTGAGGATACAAACATGTTTGATGACAAAACTGCTTTGCAGTCTAAATAAATCCAAGCCAATATCCACACTACTTACTAAGGTAAAAGGGAATTTTGATGACTGGATAGGGTTTGAATCCAACCAACCAAAGTAAATGGGGTTTTGTCCACAGATGGGTTTGAATACCACCAATACTAACCAATGTAAGTGAGGTTTTGTCCACTGATCAGGTTTGAATCCCACCACTGCCAAAAATGTAAGGAGATTTAATGGTCCACAGATGGATTATGTTTTGAATTCTAACACTGCCAATCAATAAAATAGACATCAGGATATAGTCTTTATGGTATCTTGAGTCAAACCACTAGTACCAAACAGGTTAAAGTATAATCCCACTGATCAGAGTCTTTGGCCCCCATACTACTTTCTCACTATTGAGTTTCAATGGCTTCTAGTGTTCAGTTGTCCAAAGTAACTGTACTTTGAGTAATTTCCATGACACAACTGGTAATATTCTCTAACACAACAGCTTTGTCCTGGCTCACATTAGTAAACTGCCACCAACACAGCTTACCAGACACGAGATGTCCTATTTGCTGTTTTACTCTTGTTAGTAAGCCATATACTTACAGATATAAACAATAATACATAGAAGGATAACCTAGCCTGTTAGCGGTGGATTCCAGCAGTTTGTTACACTTTATTAATAAATACTATTTTATCAATTAATTTCAAAATGAATAAGCAAGAAAGAATTAGCTAAGCAGTATGAAAACCAGTTAAATATGCATAGAGATTACACATAGAAACAGAAGAAAAATATTTTGAACAGATAGTTTATAAGAAAGAAAAACATCTGTGCTCAGCTGTTTTGTTATGACTATGCCTATTTCAAAGAATTACTGATGTCCAGCTATACTAGCTGAATACTAGCGGAATGTATTCATGCAGAGACAAAATTGCAGGAAACAGGGTTCATAAGTCACAAGTTCGAGGTGATATTCATTCTCAACTTTTTTTTCTCTCAACTGTTCTTTGCTTATATCTTTTTGTTATACATACGCAACTGAGCAGCTCTTTGTAGAGTTTTCTAAATGTTTTTTATGGCCCTTAGCTTCCTTACTTTCAAGTATTTACAAACACATCAAACTGTAGTACACACACACACACACACACACACACACACACACACACACGCACGCACACACACACACACACACACACACACACACACACACACACACACACACACACACACACACACACACACACACACACACACACACACACACACACTCACACACACACAAGATACAGTAAACCTCTGTGTACACCTCTGAGCAGGGATGGTTTTAGACTAGACGGATTTCAGGGCAGCATCTGCTACAAATCCTATGTCAAAATCTATTTGCACAGTTTGAGGCGTTGGAGGCCACTAAGCCCCAGAAGCTCTGACCATCTGACTGCACTGTGATGCACGTTATGCCTTATATTTGAAAATTAATTACTTGTTATCTCTTCCTTTTTTCTGCTTATTAACAGATTTATGCATATGCTTAGTAATGTTATATGTATATATATATATATATATATATATATATATATATATATATGTATATACAGATAACGTTTTATTTAATTATTTATCTTTGTTTACTGGGAAAGTCTGATTGGGATAAAACCTTTGTTTCAGCTGTGACCTTGGGAGAAAAGCTCCACAACTGACATCAGTTTTGACATATACATAAAAGGCTGTACTTCATATGAGAGAAAGCTCACATGATTGAAACCCATATCATCAAGACGACTTCCACGAAATGCCACATCACTGAAGCATTAAAATGTCAAATCCCACTTTGTCGAAAACAAGCAACTTATGTTTCAGATAGTGCAATCTTGGCATTGTTATATTTAATTTTTGGGGGCTGTGGGGCAAAGCCCCCCACATGGGGGTGCAGGGGGACTTGCCCCCTGCAAAAATGAAGGAGGAAGTATTATTTGTTTTACAGGTTTGTTGTAGATGTTCTTTACTGGGGGTGCAGTTAGTTGTCATTAGTTGGTATTGTTAGTAGCAGCGAAGGCAACCAGCAGCTGTTCAGTTTTTGTGAGAGACATAGTCCTGTCTGGCCAGTAGTTTGAAGTAATCTATCGAATAAACTTGTTTCTCTGGCGTGAGGTAAGCCATCTGGGAAGTTGTGTTCAAGCTTGCTCCCAGGAATACAATTTGTTGACAGGGTAGTACTTGAGATTTCTTTTCAGTTATGGTGTACCCCAGTGAGGTTAGAAGTTTCTTTACAAATGCCAGATGAGTTAGAAGCATGTCCTGGCTTTCTGGCTGAATTAGATAATCATCGTACGGGTATATTTGAAAATATCTTTGCTTGTAAAATGCAATGACTGGAGCTAGGCACTTTATGAATACCCTGGGCACAGTAGATAAGCCAAAGGGCAGTGCAGAGAACTGATAGTGCATGTAGCCTGCTCTGAAGCGTAGGTATTTCCAGCAAGATTCCCTTATTGGAATGTGCAGGTAAGATTCCTTTGAGTCTAAGGTTGCCAACCAGGCATCTTTGCCTAGCATATGAAGCAGCTGATGAAGTGTTAGCATTTTGAGTCTTGGGATTACCAAAAAGGTGTTTAGCACAGAGAGGTCCAGGATAGGATGACAGGAGCTGTCTTTTCTGGGTACCAGGAAAAGTCTTGAGTAAAAACTTTGTCCCCTTTCTTCTGTTGGGACAAGTTGAATAGCCCTTGATACTTAGAAGAGAGAGAACCTGCTTTTGAGCCTCTGCCCACTGCTTTGGGGGTAGATCTGGCCAACCTTTTGAGGTTGGTAAGGTGTGGAAGTGGAATTTGCATCCTTGGGAAACTATATTTAAAACCCATTTGTCCTGAGTAATGAGTTCCCAGTTTTTTGCATGCAAGGCGATCTTTCCTCCTAAGGAAGCAGGCAGTTGAGCAGGGCTTGGAAGGCTTAAGGTTAAGTCATTGTGACAGTTTGCCATAGAGGGGTGTCTTACTACTTCCAGCTTTGGAAGTGGGAGCCCCCCACTGCTTAGGCCTGTGAGTACCTTGAGACTGTAGTGTAGGTGGTCTGCTGTTCCTGGGTTTGGACTGAGAAGGCCTGGAAGAGACAGGAAAGGACCAATTCTTAGAAGGCCAATTCCTGCTAAATCTGGGAGGCTGTACTTGCAGAAAATCTTTAACAGTTTGCATATATTTCACTTTTTCCTACATCTTTTTGAGGACTTCTTCTGCTTTGTTGCCAAACAGCCAGTCTGGTTTAAGGAAGCATCCAGTAATTTAGCTTTAACATGATGTGGCAAATTTTGCTCCTTAAGCCAAGCATGCCTTCTAAGAACAGACCCAGTGACAGCAGCCCTGCAAGATGCTTCTAAAGAGTCAAAACTACATTGCAAAGTATGTTTACCAACTTGTTCAAAAGAATACTTTAAACCCTGTAATTCTTTATTTCAGCACAGTCAGGAATCAACATAATTTTCTGTTTAAGTAGTCCCATAATATGCTGTTGATACTTTAACATATGAAACTGGCAGTTTATGGCCCTAATGGCCAATGTAGCAGAAGTGTATACCTTCTTACCCCATCTGTCCAAGGCCCTGGAATCTTTATCAGATGGGGTAGGGTTTTTGGCAGTAGTAGCCTTAATGCCTTTAGGTCCCTGGAAATGGTGTCTGGGTCCACAGCAGGATTCTTGAAGAGGAGCTTGTGAGAGTCAGATACTCTGTGATACCTGTCAGGTTTCCTGGGAGACGGAGGTAAAGTGTCTGGGGTCATGCTAGATTCCAAAAAGGGTTCATCTACAATGTCCAGGACAGGAGGGATAGCTAAAGGCCTGTGTTGAAGGAGGAGTAAGAATTCCCTAAGCCTTTTTTTTTGGAGTCAGAGTAATCCTGGCTTTCCCAGAGGAAATGCTCCCTAAGATTGTGCAAGGTTTCACCAAAAGAAAAGTCTTCTGGAGGGGAAGCAGAGGGAATGGAGTCCTCTGCATCAGAATCCTCATAGGCAGATAAGGGCAAATCCTGGTAATCAGAAGAAGCAGAAATTTCAGAATCCTGATCAGAAGAATCAGAAGGAAAATCAGTTCTAGGACTTTTAGAGGGCGAAGGCTGGCTTCCCCTAATTAAAATAATAAGGTCTTCAGCCATTCTTATCATTTGTTTTTCAGGCATATGGACCTGACTATGCAGTTTGGACGTCGGTTTTCTAGGTGGGATCGAGTTTTAGGCCTTGAAGAAGAAGATAGCATTGGTTTGAAATGCAAGTCAGTAGGTCTGAATACACCCTCAGAAGCCGGTGCCTGCACAGCGGCTCCGGACCCATCCAAGGTAGAGACATCCGCAGGTTCCATGGTCGAAGAAGCATTTCGTGGCATACCAGACTCTGAATGGGTCTCAGTAGAGGCCTGCGAATCTGAAGTAGCGGGTATCAGGGGCTGCAAAAGTGCCTCACTGAGTACCGATGAACTGGCGACTAGCTTAATGGAAGCATTGTTGGCAGCTTTGGACCTATACAGTCTGTCTCTGTCTTTATCTTTACATTTGTTCAGAATGTCGGTAGTCGGATGGCTTACCAAAGCCATTTCTGGATAATTAAACCGAGTACCAAAATAGTTTAATGCAAAAATGGACCAATGACGAATAGTGCAAGGATTGAATAAGGCACAAAAAATGACAGCGAGGGACATCGTGGTCTGGGCCTAGGCAAGGAATGCAGTACGAATGAAAATCTTTATGAGGTATTTGCTTTCCACAGGTAATACAATTGTTAACTTTTACTGACATTGGTTTAGAGCAAGAAAAAGGATCCCCAATGGGGTACTTAGCTTTTTTGAAGACTTCAGATCTGAAACTCGAAAACGAAAATTTCAGGAGTCGGCCAACCGGAACTTGTGAACTGCTTCTGCTTTGGGCACCGCACGGCAAGAAAGACTGATGTAATAGCATCGGCTGCATGTTTTATACCCCAGACAACCTGACGTCATGGAAGAAGAGACAGCATCCGATGCAGGACCCAAGACTTTGATATTCAGGCCAGCTGAGGGCTACCTGCAGGCAGATAACCCAAATGTAATGACTGCAACAGTGAAACACGAAGAACATCTTATGTTACTCTTATTGCACCTGCCTCTACTTCCAATAAGTCTAGTTTTAACTTTGTTATTGTTACTAGGGAAACCAAGTTGCTTACATTGTGTAATTGTGTTGCATTGTTCCTTTATATGTATATTTTATTGTTTGCTATATGCTTTATTTACATAAAATCAGTCAAGTGATAAAATTAAAAAAAAAAACAAGCTGATCCAGATGCTGTTTAGAAATGAGCCAGAATAATACCATTAAACATTGTCCCTGTCTTAAAACTTCTAAATTTCCTGTTTACAAAGTTATGGTGAGAGATTACTGAATTACATAGGAAATAGTATCAGCCACACCGCCACCCAGTCTATTTTATTTGAAAACAAGACTTTTCCAAAGCAGCACAGCCCACTTACTCTATAGCAAGTAATCTTTGCAGCACCCTAAGCAGTGGCAAAGTTCCTTTATGTTTTTTATGGCTTCCCTCTCTGCTGCACTGCTTAGCTGAATCAGTCATTATTTTTCTTTTTCTGAGAAATCATCTTTCTTCCCATCCTCTCCTGCTTCAAACCTGTCCCTTCAATAAGGTCATTTACCACAATATTTCAGTGCTATGGCATACATGATTCTATGCTGAAATGCCTTCAGGTTCTTCCTCTTGCTTGTCTCACTTTCTTCATTTATTCTTATTCCATTTCTCTTTTTTTTCTGTGGTCATTCTTTTCTTTACAACATGGCTTGTGTCCCTCTTACATAACCCCACTCTCAGCTAGAAAAAATAGTTTTGGCTTTTGTTGCCAATTCCAGAAATTATTCTTTAAACTGCTGTTACTTCTTATTTATTCACATAACCTAGTAACTTGATTTTCAGGGATTTGAATTTAAGCATGTCTAAATCTGCTCCCTCCATCCAGACCCGATATGGCACCTTTAAAAAGACCCTCTATTTCAAAAGCTGTTTGTACCCTTTGTGACGATAGGAGGTATTGCCAGCCATACCAGGAGAAGTAGGGCAATGGATGTATATCTTATGCCAGCACAGGCTAGCTGTAATTTTGTAAATAGTTATATGTCATGTGTGTATCAAACTGATTTATACAGATGCTTGTGCTGAAATGTATTTGTGAGGTTTGCTTGTGTTAAAATGTATCAACAGTGTGCCCTGCTGGAAGGAAAAGAAACGTACATGTATTATAGTAACTGTTTATATGCATACATTGTAACAGCATATTCTGGAAGGGAAGAGGTTAACCCACCTCACTCTGGAAAAATATTTTTGAAATTAAATTACTTTATGGGTCAAGCCATAAAGATGTTATCCCACAATTTGGAATGGAGCTAGAGATGCAATGTCTTTGTTAGAGAATAGCTTGTAGCTCTTGAGTGGAATGGTTCTATTGTTTTATGGCTTCTAGATGCTTTAATAAAACTTAGCTAAAGGTCTAGGGTGTATTGCAGCACATAGGTGCTGAATCTTTGCAGCTTCTAGTGTTGCTAATAGTGTGGGAACCAAATGTCAGATGGGCAGACGCATGTGACTGGATCTGACAACAAAGGCCACTCACCCATCTTACCCTGCTCAATTCAGTAAGCAGGAACAGTAATTATTTTACTCAATCAGGAAAAGACAGTGAGGTTAGCTAAATACTGTTTTTCTATAACTGTGTGAAACTTTCCATTGGTGTTATTTTTAATATTCCCTGTGACTAAACTCTGGTGTTTACTGTAAATAGATATTTAGTATTTTCTTGTTCTTTTACTAGTTCTTATTAAATATATTTAAACTTCTCATTGTGGCTGGTCCTTTTAGAAAAAAATATTTAAGTTTTGAGAGTATTTGCATATATTTATTTGGTGATAACTCTGGCCACTCCTGAAAGCCTGGCTGTTTGGTCAACATAACCATTTGTATTTATATTAATTTCACTCAGTATAATTGGGTACCCTTGTAAGAGCCTTAAAGTAGCTGGCAGGGGTTCTGGTGGCAGTGGTAGCTACCTTGTAGTCTGGGCAGAGGGGGGCACAGCAGGTGAATCTGTGTCAGCCTTTCCCAGGTGTGTGTGTGTGTGTGTGTGTGTGTGTGTGTGTGTGTGTGTGTGTGTGTGTGTGTGTGTGTGTGTGTGTGTGTGTGTGTGTGTGTGTGTGTGTGTGTGTGTGTGTGTGTGTGTGTGTGTGTGTATACACTGTAAGTTATGTCAGTAGGGAGTCTTACTGGGGATCTGGACAGATACAGAGAAGAACCAGCCCCTGCACTGACCGTGTTCCCTGGGTGCTCTTAAGGGAAATTGTGCTTGATGCAGAGAGGTCTGCATCTGGAAATACTTATTGTATCCATTTGTATTCCAAGTAAATGTCTCTCTCCAGTTTTACTGGTGAGAGTTCAGGCTCCTTGATTACTGTTCCAGAGTGGGGATGTCACAGCCTTGAACCTCAAGGAATGTCTACAACTGCTAAGTAAAAATAATGTCTGCAATTTGTAGGTTAGTCACTAGAAAGTGGCTGGGAACCAGCAGGGGATATGATATCTCTTTTTGTTCAGATCAGTGAAAAAAAAGCATGAACTGGGTAAGCCAGAAATGAAACATCATATACTAGCATTAGGAAGGATCTCAAATTACAGCTAGTGTGCATGTGTGCAAGCTGGGATGAAATGCTCAGGGAGCCTTTTTTCATATGAACAATGGGTTAACTGACTTGGGTGACTTAACAACAAAGACTGGCCACAGTTGATGTCTTCTTCCAAGATGGCTACACATTGAGCAACAACTTAATTTTAGCTCTCCCAGTGTAAAAACAGAAACATAGCAGAGAAATCAAGTGGACCTAAATTTCTGGGAGCACTGCCTGGATGTCAGGAAGAAAGAAATACAGAAGACCCAAAGGAAAAGGGTCTATATTAGAACACCGAACATTTGAAATGTTGGGTGTTCTAATATTGACCAGTTTTCAGGGAACGCTGAAAATATCGACGTAACAGGAAACAAATTTTTTTCCTAGGGAAAGAATTTAGCTGTCTATTTCTGTTGCTTTGGTATTTTCAGTGCTCTGGTGGAAAGTTACGGGTCAGGTTCAGGTAAGTGTGCGATTATGTGGACGTGTGAGTTAGGGCGGGTTAGGTGAGTTAGGGTTAAGGCGTGGGTCAGGTAAGTGTGCGATTGTGTGGATGTGTGGGTTAGGCCAGGTTAGGTGAGTTAGGGTTAGGGTGGGGTGAGGTGACTGTGTGATATTGGCAGAACTTTGGGTTAGGGTTAAGGTAAGTGGATAGTTAGTGGTGTATGTATAGTTTACTGCAGGGTTAGGTGTATGAGTTTAGGTGTATGTGTGTGGATTGCTGTTTGTTTGGTGTGCTTGTGTTGTGTGTATGTGTTTTGGAATAGCACATTTTTTCCCTAGGAAAGAAATTGCTGTTCCGAATGTTCAATGTTTTTTTTTTCGATTGCTAGGGTTCGATATTAGAACACTCGACATTTTGAATGTTCGGTGTTCTAATATAGACTGAAGGAAAATCAGCTACGAAAGGTGACAAAATGCTCTGATTGGGAAAATACTGCAGCTGTTCAGCAAAAAGTAGTACAAGCTCCAAAAAATGACTCTCAGTAACATAGAGGAAAGTATAAGGCAATTGCACACAGACCTGATTAAAATAATGAAACATTGATGGAGTATATGAACAGCCACAGGATGGAAAAAATGGAAGACGGTTTAGACAGATATTCAGATAAGGTGATTAAACTGCAGAACTCAGAGGTCAAAATGAAAGAAAGGCTGACTGAATATGAAACTGCACAAGAAAAGATGTTTCAAAAAATAATAGAATTAGAGGCCAGAGCACATAGGGAAAACCTGACATTTTCTGCTGTACCAGAGAAGCTGGAATGAAGAGACTATATTAATTTTATGAAAGCAGAAATAAGTGACTGGGCTGGTATTCCACAACAGAAATTGTTAATTGAAAGGTCATACCATCTGTATGCTCCAAACCTGGCTATCAGAAAGCAACCTAGATGCTCAATAGTAAAGATGCAATCTTACCAGCAGAATTAATTGATTATGACAAAACCGTGGCAGAAGGACAAAGTATTAAAAGTGTGAGACAGCAGAGTGTTTGTGGAGAATGACTACTCATTGTGTACCAGGCAGAAGAGAAGTAAATGTATCCCACTATTCAGGGAATATTGAGAAGCAGGCATGAGATTCAAACTGTTGTACCCAGCTATCTTCAAAATATTTTCCCTGGAGGGACAAAATCATTTTTTGATGATGTACATGCTGAGGAGGAAATACAAAAGTTTGTCCAACAAAAAGTGAGCTGTGAAACAGAAGGAGATTCTGCTTCTTGTTCTTCTGGTAATAAAGACCACAGAGAGACTGTGGCAGTGAAACCTTTTCCAATGTTTTAATGGAAAATGCTTGAGAGAAGGAAAAAAACACAAGAGTTGATTAGAAGAATCAAGAGTACATTGGAAATGAAACAGAAACAGGATTTTGGAGATGGAGATGAACAGGAATAAAACCAGTAACTTAGAAATTGATGAAAGTGGGATTACAAAGCAATAATTATATGTGTGAAACATGACAGTATAAGAACATCTGGAAATACTGGACTTTTTTGGACTTTGTTAAACTTGTGGGAAACTTTAAAGCATATGCCCTACTTCAGATCACTAATGTTCAGAAAAATACTCAGGAGAGGAGAAGAGGAGGGAGAAAGTTAACTGCAAGTAAAACTATTTTTTCTCAATAAATAGTGCATGATTTTTTTGCATGTTATAAAGTAGAGTTTTCTGTTATTTTAAGCATAATGGGAATACTAATATAATTAGGTGCTCCTTTTTTATTTTTCCTTCTCCCTCTTTCCCTCTTTCTCCTTGTTCAGTTTTAAGAAATGTGGGCACTGCACTGTTTGATGTCTAGTTTGTTTTTACATGAGAGAATTGACTCCAGTTCTATGGTGTATTTGCATCTCTCCCATATGATGTTAGTTTGCTTTAGGAGTAAATGGTTGTCAGTATAAATGAGGCTATTGATACATTGGCTCAAAATGCCTATATCAATCAAGCTGGGAGAAGAAATGATGTGAAACTGCCCATCCATTGTGGCAGGATTTTTCTGAATGTGGTATTTGGGAAGGAAGGGCGCTAGCTGGACTTAGTCATAAACAACAAAAATGAAGCAGTAATTCAATTAAATACAGTTAACAAAGTGGAGTGCTGACTTAAAAAATACTTATTTTTCATTTTTTTTCAGTGGATGCCTTGGATTTCAGTGCAGATGCACTCCAGACCTTTGACTAAAGTTTCCAAGTACTGAGAAGCTCCAGTAAATTGAGCACAAACCTGAGGAAATATGAGGCTTGTATACAGGCACATTTAAACAGTTTTAACACAACTACCAAAGGTAAAGCTCTAAGCTGAGCTTTTTCCAGCAATCCCCAATTCAGATGTGTCCTGAGCTACACAGCTGAACCAGTTTGTGTTGTAACACCTAAAGTGGGTAAAAATCCATCAGATACAGCTTCATACAGACCAATGTCAGTAGTAAACCACGATTATAAATAAAGTGTTTATGTCTATCATAGCTAAAAGAATGGCAAAAGTGATACCAGCATTGATAGATAACGATCAATGTGGTCATGTGGAGGGGAGGCAAACGTTTGACAACATCAACAGAACATTGATGATCCTGAGGGAAGCGAAATGTTAGAAAATACCACTGTTGGTGGCGGGTAATGATGCAGAGAAAGCATTTAACAGAGTAAGCTGGGACTTTATGAGCAGGGCTATGGAAGCATTTGCATTCCCTGATAAAATTATAAGCTTGATTAAGAGTATATATGAGTGACTGGAGGTGAAAATTAAAGTGGGTGTGGTCCTCTCTGATAATTTCTGCTTGAGCAGATGAAGTCAGCAGGGCTGTCCTCTTTCCCCTTTGTTATTTGAATTATATTTAGAACCATTGCCCAAGAAAATAAGGGACTCAGAAATTTAAGGATATAATTTGTATGGTACTCAAGAAAAGCTAGCTCTTTTTGCAGATGATATTTTATACCTGCAAAATCAGAAAGAGACATTGAAGTGTTGTGGAACATTTTGAGACAGTTTCAATTTAAAGAAGCTAAAACATGGGCAATAGCAGTAAATTATGTACCTATACAGGAATTGGGTCAGGAATATTCACATTTATGAGGACATGATAAAATGAAGTATTTAGGAGTAGGGATTAAAAATTATTTGCTGTAGCAGCTAAGGATATGTGGGAAGAGCCTAAACAAAAGATAATACATAAACTGAGAAAACGGAATCTCTGTTATATGGATATGGATAGTAAGATACAAGCAGTTAAATGTTTTAGTCCCATTAGTCTTATACACAGGTTAGGCATATTTTTTATCAATTAGAGGAGAAGTTGTGGATAGCAATTAATAAAGAGCTGAAGGATTTTATCTAGGAGGGGAAGACAGCAAGAGTAAAGTGGGATAAGCTGATCTTCCAATAGAACAAGGCAGTTTGGGATTACCTGATTTGAAGGGGTATTTCACAGCAACACAGTTAAGGCTCCTATACATAGCACAAGAAGAAAACTATAATTCAAAGTGGAAAGGGATGATGAGGAAACAGGGGAAAGTTCAAGAAACAAGGAGAGACTGAGATTTTGGATGCAGACCTTTAAGAAGAATAACAATTATCATACAGAATATTATATTTATAAAGTAGCAGAAGGTATTCTAAGAACTAAGCCAACATGGGAATGGAGAAAGGAGATTCTGCCGATAGAGATGACTACAAATAGTGATACAGACAATAGGTAAGAGGGGGCTGGAATTTATTGGAGAAAACTGTCAAAGGAACCAAGGCATTGGGAGAAAATAACTAGAGAGGGAAAGGTAATAGAATGGGAAGATGCCAAGAATTTATTTGGACTATAGGTTAGAGATTCCCTTCTATATCAAGGATTGATATCAGAGTATAGGCAAAGAGAAATAAATAGGGGGTCCTAAAATGCAAGACCAGCACTGGTAGAGTTTTTAGTATAATCTAGAACAGAAGCTGCCATTAAACAAGGAATAATTAGTAGAGCATATAAAATATTGCATGATAAATATAAGAATCAATCAGAGGAGGTTAGAATGGACTAGGAAGAGAGACGGTATAAGCAATTCACAAAGCAACAATGGGAGGATATATGTGTGTCTCCCATTTATTCAACAAAGTCTACAAGATTTAGGATCTTTGCTTGGAAGTGCTTGCATAGGTATTTTGTTATACCCCAAGTAGCAGTGGTGGTGCTGCGGTAGCATTGTGGCCTCACAGCAAGATGTTCTCCCATTTGATTCTCAGCTAGAGTGTCTTCTGTGTGGAGACATGCTTGAATGGGCATACCTTTGTTGAAGGTTGTGTGTCAGGGCTGGAAACTTGGCACTAAAAATCTACTTCCGCTGTGGCGACCCCTAACCGGGAAAAGCCGAAAGACACAAGACAAGTCTCCAAAAAAATTTTCCTCAGGTAGATAACAAATGGAGGTGTGATGGGGAATAAAAGGTAACTGGGAGCATATTTTCTGGGAGTGTAATGAGTTGGTAGAGTTTAAAGATTCTCTGCAGATAGCTCTGTCTGAGATACTGGATGAGCTAGTTGAAGTAACTAAGGAAACAATTTATTTGAGCTATGATACAGAATTGGAATTGCCTCGGCATAGTAGGGCCTTGCTGAGTCTAATTATGGTGACTGCCAAAAAAGCAATTATTAGAAAATGGAAATCAAAGTCTAAACCAACTTTACTTACGAGAAGTAGCAAATATACTAACAGAGACAAAACAACTGAAATTGGGATCTTTAGGAAAGGGTAGGAGCAAATTACATAGGAAAAAACTAGAATTGTGGAAACAACACATGCAGAGAAGAAACAAGGTTTAAAAGAATGCAGGATTTGAATGGGCTATGTAATTTTTGACTGCCAATGACTGGATAGGTTATAAGTGATGTATAATGTTTGTTACAACTTTAATTGTGTCAACATAGTATGTAATGTATAATGTTTGCAGCTGGAATTGTATCAGTATGGTTTGTTTTCATTTATATAAATGTAAAATTGCCTTTTTGTCAAACATGATAATTTAATAAAGATATTTTTTGTCTAAAAAAAAAAAGACTGTCCATAGTTGGTGTTATTTCACCATACAATTGCATTATCCCTGTACAGCTTTTTAATAGGGCGGGCTACTGAGGCTACATGATGGCATTTTATGACAGCAGTGGAATGGACACTTAGGGTGGCTCTACCTGATGAATCTGATTACAGATTTTTGGTTTTTGGGACTCCCAGTAGAATAAGGTCTCTAGAGAGAATGGAAGTAGCCTGGATCCTAACAGAAAAAGCTGCTTTTTTCAGCATGCCTTTTCAATACTGGATGTGTGTTCCAGAGGTTTGTATCAGATGTATGCTCACGTTAAACTGCAAATTGATGGCCTGGTCAAGTAGTCAGCTAGACATGAAAAAATGGAAGAAATATTGGGGTGTTTTTTTCATTTAAACTTCAGACTGATTTGACAGTTTTTTTTATTTAACAGATGAAAGTGAACGAACACTATGAACATGAACAAAAAGCTGCTAGAGTACTGAAGCCACTAATGTGAATCCAAAATGCACAGATACTTTAATGTATAAGCAGTTTATTAAAACAAGCAACGTTTTCATCACTACACATGAGCAACTTCATCAGAAAGTGAAAAACCATTAAACAAAAGTAGTTGTATTTAAAAAATCCACCTCTGGGCTTGATTGTATAACCAATCATCTTCAATAAAATACAAGCATGTTTAAAATTAAAGCACCACAAAGTAATTTATCGGCATGCAAAAATTATTCAGGATACTGTTATACTAATACAGCCTCATACTTATATCATTTGCAACTGAAGTTATTGTCTCAAATAACTCTTAAGCTTTAGTAAACAGGCTATATTACAATTATCTTTTAGACCTGGATACGAAAATGCATTAAGTAACAATTGCAATTCTAATTCAAGGCATTCTAAAACCAGAGAAGTCAGTCCACCTCTAATATCACAAATAACTTGATCAATTACTAAAAATTGGAAAGAGTGACCTGCTTTGGTGTTGATATGTTTTGCTAAAGCATTGTCACTTTTGTTCTTTAAAATCGCGTACATATGTTCATAAATTCTATCCTTTAATTTACGATCTGCTTTTCCCACATAGAATGCAGGAAGTTATTACAGACAGCTAGGTAGACAATACTTTTAGAATTACAGTCAAATGTATATTTTATCTGATATGATCTCCCTGCTATATATGAACAAAAGTGACAATGCTTTAGCAAAACATATCAACACCAAAGCAGGTCACTCTTTCCAATTTTTAGTAATTGATCAAGTTATTTGTGATATTAGAGGTGGACTTCTCTGGTTTTAGAATGCCGTGAATTAGAATGGCAATTGTTACTTAATGCATTTCGTATCCAGGTCTAAACGATGACTGTAATATAGCCTGTTTACTAAAGCTTAAGAGCTATTTGAGACAGTATCTTCAGTTGCAAATAATATAAGTATGAGGCTGTATTAGTGTAACAGTATCCTGAATATTTTTGCATGCCGATAAATTACTTTGTGGTGCTTTAATTTTAAACATGCTTGTATTTTATTGAAGATGATTGGTTATACAATCAAGCCACCAGAGGCAGATTTTTTAAATACATAAACTGCTTATACTTGACCTGATTGACCAACATAATAAGAATGGAACACAAGTAAGGAATATCGGTGTGTGAGATAATGGAAGTGTTTCTAATGGTGATAACCAATTAAGCACTCACAATTCTGGCACGGAACAGGTCGGAGCAAGCAACTCAGTTTCCTCTTTGCCCACAGGACAAGAGGTTCATTCGGATACTAGATTTATAGAAGCTGGGAACCATCTTTGCAACACAGGCCTTATAGGCATTCCTGCACTTAACGAATGAGTGAACAATACAGGAAAATTATCTTTAGGTCTTGCCGATAATATGGAACGACCGGCCAGAGATGCTCAACTTACTGCAGTGAGTACACCTATTATATCCGGAAAATTGAAGTTATTTGATCATAAATTATTAAAGTTAAAAAAAAACACAATTGGAAGTAGTCTATTTCAAACAGTGTTTGACTGAAAAACTAGTCCCTAAAGGTTTACGCTTTCACCAGTTTCCAACTGGTTTAACACTGGACTCACTTTTTCATAAAGAACTATTGAACCTGTTTGATACCTCAGGGTTTTTACTAATGGAACTCATGATAGAACATTACAGTTTACAAATAGAAAATATGTCTATCGAAGTAAATGACTTGGATAAAGATATCAAATCAGATGTTGACTTTATCAGGTACAAATATAACTATGGGAGAGTTTTTTCAAGTATAGACCAACTTCTGGATAAACTAAAAACCAATAAAATTAAAAAGCTGAATCATGATCGGTTGGCGTATTCTAATGGGTCTGCTTACCCTAAACCACAGTTGGCACAAGTATGGCCAAATAAAAAAACGGTGTCTTATGGCAATAATTTTTCTGCAACTATAGATTCCAACCAATTGAGTGAGGTCAACTCAAATTTAGGCACAAATGAAGGCAAGTTTCATGAACCTTTGAGACGCAGTGAAAGACTGCGGTCTTATAATGCCAACAATAACGCCAACAGTAACATACAACAGACAGCTCAATCTTTAAATAATAACCAGAATGAACAGGTTTTTCATCAGGACTCGAACCCCAGGAACTCTTCAAATCCACGACGTCCTTGGAACCAGAGGAACAAAGGCTGGAACAACAGGAGGAAGAGATAATTGGTTCTCCTGTGACAAACTTTCTCCCTAAGCCTGTGATATTAAAAAGCTCTAATGGTGACTTTAACATTTATAATTTTTCATCGGTCACCATAGAACCAGATTTGATTGACGTGTTAGCTAAGGGCAATACTTTTGTCCCTAGCAGGAACATCAACATTGCTTGTACTCTAATAGATTTGAAGTGTTTTGTAAGGAAACTTAATCTATCTTTCCTTTTAGGTAATAGTGAGGTTTCTCAAGTTGGTTTTAAACCTCCTAGTACGTTTAACCCTCCCTTACATCCGTTGTTATGATTATATGAAAGTATTAGTGAACTAGACATTAGGCATATTCCATTTAATCGTAAGCAAGTGAATTACTCAAGGTCTAATAATGTGAGTTTAGAACAAATACAAGCATTGGATCTATTGAGATCATTCTGGTAAGGAGTGCAAAACCAGACAAGGGAGGGGGTTTGGTTATTTTTGATATAACTGACTATAATAAAAGGATGGAACAAGTACTAGATAGTCCAGCTTATATTAAAGTCTCATTAAATGAATATAATAGAGCTTTATTTAGGGTTAAAATTATTTTAGGGACCTGTTTATTGAAGCTAGGATAGATATTGATTTGTTTAACTACATTAACATTCTTTAACCCAAATTACCAGTGATGTTCGGGATTCCAAAAATGCATAAAGACATTTTTCATCCACCAATGAGACCATTCATTGATGGTAGAGCATCCCTTACTTATCCCTGTGCTAAAGTAGTAGATTCTATCCTTCAAAAATATCTTAAGCAGATCCCACAGGTCTGTAAAGATTCATGGTCATTTTTGGAAAGTCTTAATAGTCTGTCTTACAATCAAGACTATAATTTTTTAACCATTGATGTAGTCGATCTTTATACTTCCATTCCACATATGGAAGCAGTTGAATGGTCAGCACTAATGATGAAAGATAAGAACGCCCCAATTTCAGATATTGAGTTAGTCTCTGAATTGGTTGACAATATCTTGACTAATAATTTTTTTATATTTAATGGTCAACATTATTTACAGAAACAGGGCGTAGCAATGGGCTCACCATGTGGTGCAAGTTTAGCCAACATGGTTGTAGCGTACTGGGAAAAACAATTCATCTTTGACCAACCTGACATCCAAAACTTACTCGTGTATTACACAAGATTTTTGGATGATATATTTATAGTCTTTAAAGGAGATAAAGTAGCAGCTGTAAAATTTGTCGATTACTTAAATTCTACCACTTCATTTTTTCCTTTTACATTTAAATTTGACACTATTAGTACTGATTATCTTGATGTGAAATTAACAAAAGTCCCAGTTGCTAAGTATTTATGTTCGACCATATATAGGAAATCTACTTATTGTAATTCATTCTTGCACTATTCTAGTGCACACCCCTTTAAACAGAAGCATTCTATTGTTAAAGGCCAATTGGTCAGAGCAGCGAGGATGTGTTCCTTAGAAACAGACTTTCTAGCTGAATGTGAGCTTCTAGGTAATATGTTTGTAAATAGAGTTTATCCTACTTGTTTGGTCCACGATTTATCAGTAGAAGTGATAAATAAACGTAAAGTAGGTATTTTTAAACCTATATTACATGTAAAGGACTTTAATAGTGAGTTAGTCATTAATAGAGTAGGTACGCCTAACGATACACAGGATATATGCCCATTTGATATGGTACCTTTTTGTACTAGTAATGGAAGGGTAGGTAATGAGGGACTCCATCATTCTTATAAATCTAGTTTCATCACTACCTATAGTAATGATAGTGAACAAGTCAGATTCATTCTTAATAAGAATTGGTTCTTACTATATAAAGACATCGGGTTGATATAGAGAATTGGGTCTTACCTGACAAACCATTTGTAGGAGGGGAGCCAATTTAAAGACCCTTCTTGAATCAAATGAATTAAGAACCAAAAATAACCGAACAAGAGGTACCTTTCATTGTGACCCTTGTAAAATGTGTAAACATGTTAAAATAGGGTATACTTTTGAAATAGCAGGGAGATCATATCAGATAAAATATAAATTTGACTGTAATTCTAAAAGTATTGTCTACCTAGCTGTCTGTAATAACTGTCCTGCATTCTATGTGGGAAAAACAGATCGTAAATTAAAGGATAGAATTTACGAACATATGTATGCGATTTTAAAGAACAAAAGTGACAATGCTTTAGCAAAACATATCAACACCAAAGCAGGTCACTCTTTCCAATTTTTGTCACTCTTTCCAATTTTTAGTAATTGATCAAGTTATTTGTGATATTAGAGGTGGACTGACTTCTCTGGTTTTAGAATGCCTTGAATTAGAATGGCAATTGTTACTTAATGCATTTTCGTATCCAGGTCTAAACGATAACTGTAATATAGCCTGTTTACTAAAGCTTAAGAGCTATTTGAGACAGTAACTTCAGTTGCAAATAATATAAGTATGAGGCTATTTTAGTGTAACAGTATCCTGAATAATTTTTGCATGCCTATAAATTACTTTGTGGTGCTTTAAATTTTAAACATGCTTGTATTTTATTGAAGATGATTGGTTATACAATCAAGCCACCCAGAGGTGGATTTTTTAAATACAACTACTTTTGTTTAATGGTTTTTCACTTTCTGATGAAGTTGCTCATGTGTAGTGATGAAAACATTGCTTGTTTTAATAAACTGCTTATACGTTAAATTATCGGTGCGTTTTGGATTCACATTACTGGCTTCAGTACTCTAGCAGCTTTTTGTTCGTGTTCATAGTTTTTTTATTTAACATTTACTTGGTATAAGGTTATGCTCTGTATCTATATTGTTTAACTGTGAAACTGATTGATAATGGAACAATTAATATGCATTGTCTCTTTGTAACAATTTTATACAGTATAGTTATGCTCTTACAGCAATAAGGATATATAGGAAAGCTTATTGAGTTCATCCTTTGTTAATGGATCATCAACTATAGCTTAAACTTTAGGTTTAATAGGAAACCTTATTGTATGTTCTTTTATATGTTGTTGGTGCTGATATACACTTTGTGTTTGTGAATATTTCTTTAATAAATTCTGATATTTACAGAATAAAACAAAACAAGGATTTAATTAAGTCTTTCTGCTTTGTATCTCTGTCCTCTTGCGTATACCAGTTAGTTCTAGTAGAAGGTTATAAATTAAAGGTGCTCACCTTGATTTACTTTACTAAGTAGTCCAGTATGTCCAAGTGTAGTACACACCACATCCAGTTTTAATGCATCCAACCTGCAGAAGCTCAAAAATCACAAAGATATGTGACACATTTGTAACTTTACATGTGTTTTCAGATTATGCTGATTTATGGTAGGCTGTTTTACATTTCTGCTATAAACAATGACATTTTAGCTCAAAAATCACAAAGATATGTGACACATTTGTAACTTTACATGTGTTTTCAGATTATGCTGATTTATGGTAGGCTGTTTTACATTTCTGCTATAAACAATGGCATTTTTGAGAGGGAGTGCACAGCCTCAGTGTTTACATTGTTTTGTGACCTAACCTTTGCAGTAATTGAGATGCATTTGATTTTTGCTATTATCAGAGTGTTTGCTAATTAAAGTTGCCTGTTTTCTTAATACTGAGTAGCTTGGAAGTCTTTAAGCATTGATTCAGGGCTTTGAAGTTGAACGCAATTATTTCAGTGTTCAGCTTTGTTCAGAACACTCTGAATGGCATTGTTAGTACAGTGTTGTTAATACCTCAGCATTCTACTCAGTTTATGAAATGGCAAAATGCTTTAGAAAATATCCTTTGATAATTTTAAAAGCATGATTGCATATAAATCTTGTGTTTCTTAAGAAGGTAATGTAAATGACCCTTCTACCAAAGTCATGTCTAGCTTTTATGTCAAAGAGTGCATCTGAGAGAGTTTACTAGTAATTCAAAAATATTATTTTCAAACACTCAAAATTGTAAGGTATGTAATAAAATTATATGGTTAAGCAGTTTGTTTCAGGGGAATTGTAGATGTTCATGAAGTATGTTGGGCAAACAGCTATTTAACAGGAAGGGAAATACATCAGATATAAAAAGAAGTTATGCACTTATAATGTTCCATGTGAGTTGTTCATCTCGCCTGCATTCTTTACTGATGGCTCTGGAGCTGATCCCGCGGATTCGATACTGCCAATTACAAAGCTCGAGGTCTTCAAATAGCTCGAAGCCAAGTCCCTATCCCATGATGCACCTGGAATTACCTCAGATCTTGTTTGCTGCGTATAATGATACCATATGTCATTCTTTCACTCCCAAGAGAAAGGTATGGAAGGATTGAGTAACCAGGATGAAGCCAGCATCTCAGACATCTATCAGCCCAGGAGGGGGTAGGAGGGAGGGACGTAAGAATAAAGGCAAGATAAACAACTCACATGGAATGTTATGGTAAGTACATAACTTCTTTATGTGAAGTTGTTCAATCTTGCCGTTCATTCTTTACTGATGGGTAGCATCCCAAGCACCATCAATCTCAGGTGGCTCACAGGAGTATATTTCTCAGGACTGTGTATCCAAAGGAGGCCCTGTCCCTGGAGGTATTGTCAACTTTGTAATGAATGATAAAGGTATAAGGTTTTGACCAAGTGGCTGCTGCACAAATATTTTCAATGGGAAATCTGGCAGAAAAGGCAGATGATGTAGAAACTGCTCTGGTTGAGTGAGCTTTAATCTTATGTTGCAAAGGTATATTGACAGCTGAATAGGCAAAGGTGATACATTCAGATAACCATTTAGACAGAAGTATAAAAAGTATGCTGAGAATAAAAATAGAATGGTACAGTAACAAGTAACTACTAAGAAAAACAAAAAAGTACCGAAGCTAACCTAGCTGAAGGTAAAACAATAAACTTTAATGCACACAAAAGAGAGTAAGCCCTTTCACGGTGTGCTCTCACCGCTTCATCAGACTCTTCCAAACTAGTAACAAATGCAGTTGTTCTTCTTTCGGCTTTTCCCGGTTAGGGGTCGCCACAGCAGAACTCTGGTCTACTAATTATTGGCAGCAGATTTTTATGGTGCCAAGGTGCCAGCTCGATGCCCAACCTTCAACGAAGGCACGCTCATTCTACACATGTCTTTCGAACTCCACTCAACCACAGGGAGGACATGCAGAGTCCACACAGAAGGCACTCCAGCCAAGAATCGAATGGGAGAACCTCTTGCTGTGAGGCGACAACGCTACCGCTAAACCACCGTGGCTAGTAACAAATGCAGTTAAATAGCAAAAGTTAATTAGTCAATTAAGGCACTGATAAAAGCATCAATTATCTAAGAGAAAAATGTCACAACAAAAAAGCATCAATTATCTAAGAGAAAAATGTCACAACAAGAAAGCAGGCAAATGAAACATAGAAAAATATAAAAAAATGTATATAAAATATGTATAAAAACAATCCTATATTCAGTGTTTGAGAGATCTAGCTTTTAAAAAAAAGGCTTAAGAGAGACAACTTCATTAAGACCTGGTATTTTGTCATCATTAAGAGACAGAATCCATTTTTGCTCTGCAGATTCTGTACGATTCCTAAGATCTCCCCCTCTTAAACTCTCAGGAATAATCTCTAGCACAAGGAATTTAAAATTATGTTCCTGTCCATGGCACATAATATGCTTAGCAAGAGCATTGATGTCTTTCTTGTTTCTAATGTCTCTCTTATGTTCCAGCACCCTGTCTTTGAGTTGTCTGTTACTCATGCCTACATAAAAAGCATGGTAGAAAGTGCAGTAACTAAAATAAACCATGTTCTTAGTCCTGCAACCAGCATAAAAGTTTGTGTCTATTTTAAAGTGCAAATTAGGGTGCATGTAAGTAGGACTAGAGTGTATAAACTTGCAGGCTGTGCAATTCCTGCATTTAAAAGTGCCATGCCTCTCTGACTGTAAAACCTTGTTAAAAGTAGAAGTATTGTAACACAGATGCCTTTTCAAGGATCTGTTATTTTTAAAAGAAAAGTGTGGAATAGTATCTATGGCATTTCTTAATTCATCTACAGTATCCAAAATGCCCCAGTTCCTTTTAACAATATCACATATACTACTAACATCAGAAGAATATATGAAGGAGAGGAAACCTAATCAATCCTGTCCTTTGTTCTGTAGCTATGGCTTCAGTGTTAGATGCAGCAGCATAATAAGGCCTACATTTGCCCCACCTCTCCTTATACGCATCAGTAATACAACTGTCAATATCCTTTTCCTTGTAGCCTCTATCTAGAAAATCCATTTCCAAGGTCTCCATGGCCTCAGCAAGCTGTTTGTCATTATTATGGAGTCTCATGACCCTGTACATCTGCCTCTTAACAACATTTTGGGTAACATGCCTAGGATGCATGCTATCTCTGTGGAGCAGATTATTCTTTCTTGTGGGTTTCTATAAATACTAGTTACTAGGTTAGTCAAATCAGTTTTGTTCACCTTAACATCAAGACATTCAATTTCATCAAAAGAATATTTAAAAGCAAATCTTAAAAAAATTTGTAGACTGATGTAGAAACTCTATAAACTGGTTGAGACTCTCAACTGACCCCCTCCACAACAAAAAAATATTGTAAACAAATCTTACATACCATAAGATATGTTCAGGGAAGCCCTCAGCTTGAAATAATATACCTCTCTCCCATTGTACCAAAACAAGGTTGGCGTAGCTGTTGGCACAAGCTGTGCCCATGCCACGCCAACGTTTTGTACATAAAACTGATCTTCAAAAAAAAACACGTTTTCTAAAACCAATTCTAAAAGGGCACAAATTAAATTTAATTGATCTTGTCCTCTGTAAAACAATAGTTGACATGCATAAATTTCCTGACATTTTCTATGCTTAATGCTGATAAAATACCAGGTCTTAATGCAGTTGTCTCTCTTAAGCCTTTTTTAAAAGTTAGATGTCTCAAATACTGAGTATAGGATTGTTTTTTATACGTGTTTTTTATATAAATTTTTTTATGTTTTTTGTATGTTTCATTTGCCTGCTTTCTTGTGACATTTTTCTCTTAGATAATTGATGCTTTTATCAGTGCCGTAACTGACTAATTAACTTATGCTATTTAACTGCATTTGTTACTAGTTTAAAAGAGTCTGATGAAGCGGTGAGAGCACACCGTGAAAGCGCTTACTCTCTTTTCTGTGCATTAAAGTTTATTGTTTTATCTTCAGCTGTGTTAGCTTCGGTACTTTTTTGTTTTTCTTAACCATTTAGACAGTTGTTTTAGCCACTGGTCTCCCCTTCCTGGAGTCTGAAAATGAAACAAAAAGCTGATCTGATTTTCTGAAATCTTTTGTTCTATCCAAATAAAATCTGAGCTGTCTGTGAACATCAAGTTTGTGCAGCATATAACTCTAAATTGTTAGAATGGTTGGGGAAGAAGACTGGCAAATCAATAACTTGGTGAGATTGGTTTCAGTGCAACCTTTGGGCAAGAATGAGGGATTTGTTCAAAATGAGACTCTGTCTTCTCTCGGAAGCTCTACCAGCGCTCCTGAGAGGAGGCCCGACTGTCCTGCTCTGGAGGCAGTTGGGGGTCGCTTATCTTTGTACCCAGATGCCTGCCTCAAAATAACAAAAGACAGCCGGGTACAAAGTATAATTTCCAGAGGATACTTTATTTCATTCACCACACCCACTCCAATCATAAGAAAAATCCCAGAAGTTCCACGCAGTTACAGGTAACAGGCAACAACAGAGGTCCAAACATTGCTAAGAAGAAGAATCATCCAACCAGTCCCAGCAGACCATACAGGATCCAAAACTTACTCAAGATTCTTTTTGGTTCCAAAGAAGATGGGGGACTGGAGACCCATATTGGACTTCAGCAGACTGAACCAATACGTTAAGAAAGAGAAGTTTCAGATGGTCATGGTTCAGTCTATACTTCCCTTCTTAGTGAAGGACAATTGGATGTGGTCAATAGATCTCAAAGATGCATACTACCACATAAAAAGTGGCCAGACCATCCAGGGATCACCTGCACTTTTGGCTGTGAGCCAATCATTACCAGTTTTGAGCCCTGCCCTTTGGTCTTACTACAGCCCCCAGAGTGTTCACCAAATGCATGGCAGTGGTCACTGCCCACTTGAGGCATCTAGGATTCCAGGTGTTTCCGTACCTAGATGATTGGCTCCTTACCGCCACCACCAGGCATCAACTCTTTCAGGCCAGGGAGTCTACTCTGTCACTCTGCAATCATCTGGACATTACAATCAACTCAGAAAAATCTGCCTTGTCGCCATCGCAGCATATCGTTTTTATCGGGGCAGAGTTGGATACCACCACCACCACAGTAAGGCTTCCAATAGAAAGAGTCTTTCTTCTTCATCAACATGTCAGCATTCTGATATCAAACGACAGATCACCAGCATCAGAAGTTCTGAAATTATTGGGCATGATGGCAGCAGCAATTCTAGCCATACCACTAGGTTGTATGCACATGTGGATACTACAATGGCTGTTGTTCACTCAATGGTCTTACCAAGAGCTCCCCATGACTTACACTATAATGATCACAAATTCTTGCAAAAAGCTCCTTCAGTGATGGTTGACCTCACTTCATGTCACGAATGGACGCCAATTTGTGCTACCCCCTCCAGCAGCCACAGTAACCTTGGATGCTTCCCTGATAGGGTGGGGGCATTTTCAGGGAAAGACTGCCCAAGGCACATGGACCAATCAAGAGACACTTCTGCATATCAATGTTCTGAAGATGACAGCAGTACTTTTGGTGTTGCAGTACTTTCCAGACTCTCTTCCTCTGGGTATGATTGCGATTCAGACAGACAACATGTTGGTGGTTTGGTATTTGAACAAACAAAGAGGAACCAGGTCTTACCCCCTTTGTTGCGAGGCTCTCAGAGTTTGACAGTGGGCTGTTTCCACCCAGCACGTTCTGTTGTCAGTGCACATCCTGGGGAAATCCAACATGATAGAAGACAAACTGAGTAGGGCAATCTTGTTGCCCCATGAGTGGTCCCTCAAGAAAGAAATAGCGGACAGGATACCCTGCAGGTGGGGCCAGTCTTGCTATGACCTTTTCACCAGTCACATGAACATGAAATGCAGAAGATACTTTTCCCTGATTCCCCCTCTGAGAGAACCCCCCAAGGGACGCACTCATACACGATTGGCCTCTGGGTCTCCTCTATGCATTTCCACCAATCCCAGTGATACCCAAGGTGCTACAGAAAGCAAAAACCCTGGGAAGGACCATCTTTCTAATAGCCCCTCATTAGCCTCATCAGATTTGGTTCCCTTTCCATCAACTTCATCTTTTGGAGGATCCTTTGGTTCTGGACCCAGTTCCAGACCTTTTGATGCACCCGTCGGGGGATCTTCATCCCTCTCTGCAGTCCCTGAAGCTGACAGCTTGACTGCTCCAGTTCCCATCATAGCCAGGAAACATAACCTCTCCAATGTGACAAAACAGATCCTTTTGTCTTCTCATAAATCTTCTACTAGGAAGCTATATCTTAGCAAATGGAAAAAAAAATTCTATATGGGCCTCTAAAAATAATATTGATCCTTACCAAGGCCCTATGGCTTCCATCTTAGTTCTTGACTATGTCTTTTAACAAAGGAGCTGCAGCAGCAACAGAGTAGCAGACCCTCTCTGCCATGAGGCCTGCTTCTTCCATTATTGCCCCCTCCTCTACCCTTGGAGGGGGGTTCACCACATGTGCCCTGAAAGGCTCCTTGGGCTTTTCAGAACCACATTTGTCCTCCCCTTTGACCTTTAGTGTAGGGTTGGGTAGGGGTGGAAAAACAGACCCTGATAGCAGACAGAGTCTTTCCATCCTGTTCACACCTGGTTAAGGCTTCCTTCACTTTAGGCCAGAAGAGCAACGAGCGATCAAATGGAGTGGTTACAAAGGACAACTTGAAGGGCTATATGAAGGAAGACAAGCACATCCAGGAATGTCTCCTAAGAACAACTCCTGTACCCATTGCCCTACTCGTTCCATCAGCTGCATAAGAGATGAAATGCGTGGATGAGTTGACAATAGAATTGAGGGTAACAAGCTGGGTGGCAACTTTGTCAGAAGTTCCTGCAGCTACTATAGCCTGAAGAGTATCTCTTAACCCCTTAAGGAGATCTCTTTGCAACCTAGTAAAATGAGTTAAATAGTTCAGCGAACGAACAACAAAGGTCACTGAGCTAAACATGCGCCTCCCATATCTATCTATAATCCTGGAGTCTCTGTTAGGAGGATGGATAGATGAGGAAGTCTCAGACATTTCCTTTTTGGTGGGCTGCTGCCATTACCATGGCATCAACTGGAACACCTTTTGTTAAAAATGTTTTGTCGGGGGGGGGACAGAAATTAATTTATTCGGCCTGCTAGGGACAGGCTTCATAGTATCCGGAGACTCCCATACCTTTCTTGAGTCCAGCTGCATCAGCTCATCGAAGGACAGAGACTCCCAAGAGGTGGAGGGCTGAGACCTGAAAGCTTTCAGGAGAACTGACTCATACTCAGTAGGGCTTTTGGACTGCCAGGTACCCCGCTGCCTAAGGATCTCAAGTATCTCAGTGAATGAGATATCCTCAGAGGTGAACCATGGGGACCCTTCTGACTCATCTAAGTCAGCATCTGATGTTAAAGACTCTCTTCCTGGGAACCTCATCAGTGGGAGCTTCTGGTGAGGTCTCAGAAGTGCAGGGGCCACAAAATGGGGCTTCCTGAGGCTCTAGGTCTCTACGCTTGGTCAGGACATGTGAGGCAGAAGCAGACACAAGCACTTTAGGGGAGGAGAAAGGCAGACCTGAGGTTGAGGATGTCCTAGGAGACATGACTCTCCTCATGGCATTGAAAGCACCTCTGGTCCGATGCAAGGGAGCCGACGGATCCAAAGAAACCATCGACAGTGGGCTCCAAGCCCGAAGTAGGTGCCAAGCTCATATGAGCCGAGGCCCCAAGAGGCAAAGTCGGAACTGACAAGTCGGTCTGACTGTCCTTCCCAGACCCGACCAGAGAGTGTCGGCTCCTAGAGTCCTCGATCAGCACCGAGGATGTCAGAGTGCCCAGAGCTGAAGACACTGGAGCAGGCGTCAGCTCCTAGGGTTCCACTAACATGAGGTCCACCTCCTCTGGCTCCAAAGGACCAGCATGGCTGGGAGGAGGAATAGTTATAGTTGGCGCAAGGGTCTTTGGCTCTGAAGTCATTTGGGTCGATGCTGATAACATTTTTGCTATGGCCAGTACCAATAACAGCTTCTGCACCATAAGATCCATGTCCAGATCCGACAGGCTGATAGATGATCGAGAGGAATGTACCAAAGATGGTATGGACTGGAGCAGTGGACTCTTAGGTGCTTCAGACACCAGTTACAAGACTGGGGACCGGCTCTGAAAGGTAAAGGCTGTCGACTCCGATGGCAGTGGAGCCAAAGTTGAAGACTTTTTGGATTTTTTCGAGTCCGATGTCTTGGAAGATTTTGAGGACGTGCTGGATCCATCTTGATCACTCAAAGCTTCCTGAAACGAAGTCTTCAACAAGCCTCTATTGATGAGTTTCCTCTTCCTTTCATGCAGGACCCTTGAGGAGAAGGAATGACAAATGGAACAACTGTCTTGCAAATGCAGAGCCCCTAGACAGTAAACACAATTAACGTGGCTGTCTGTAACAGACATCTTTTGGCCACACTTTGGGCACTTTTTGAAGC
>NC_056739.1:1622123430-1622168422 GCF_019279795.1 Protopterus annectens
CAAGGCAATGGATGAGGGGAAAATGGTGCATACCTCCTATCTTGACCTGGCTAAGGTATGTGCTACCGTACCCTACTCAGGTATAGTTGACAAACTCATTGAACTGGGCATAAACTCTTACATAACTCACTAGATTGCCAGCTGGCACACAGACAGGACCCAATAAAACAGGACTGGTGATACAACCTCCTCCAAGAGACTGGTTGCCAGTGGGGTACCTCAGGGCTTCATGATGGGACCATTGTTATTTGGCATCTACTTCTCAGAGGTAAAGGCTGATATTAAGGACCTTTAGCTAACCAAGACTGCAACCTGGGAGCTGTCATAGATTCCCCCATGATATAAACATAAGTGGGACTAAAACAGACAAATGACTGTTTCCGAAGTAACAAACCAAAACTTAATGCCAGGAAGTGCCTCAGAGGATCCCCACACTCTGGAACAGGCTCCACATTCTAAATCCTATTAAAGTTTAACCTTGAACAATGCATGGAAATGAAATTCACTCTGAGTCTGACTCCCATGCCTCTGCTAGACAGAGACAGATAGTAATGCCCAAACTAACTTACCCCCCTTAACCTCTAGAAACTTCTTAACTGACATACCTCCTTCTAATAAAAGCCCATGATACATAGGGACACAATTGAATTAGATTGCATGGTTAGGCTTATAAAGGCCCTGGTGGTTGTTAGCCTAGTATATGCTTATGAACCTGGAAAATATCACTGGTGGTTATTCAGTCAGCATTCTCTCTCTCTCTCTCTCTTTCTCCCTCTTTTTTATAGCAAAACCTCCCACCATGCAGTTAGCAAAGCATTTACTTTTTCCCCCGTTTCATTTAGGTTTCAAATTTTAAAGTAATCATCTTGTTTACAGATAGTATCATTTGGATCTCTAGGAAGTTTTTGTTAAACTAAGGGAACATAATAGAAAAGAAATAAGTTCTGCACATGTGCAGGAAGCAGTTTTATTTTCCAGGGCAGCAGTAGCGTTGTTGCCTCACAGCAAGAGGTTCTCCCATTCAATTCTCGGCTGGAGTGCGGGGAGTGCCTTTTGTGTGGAGTCTGCATATCCTCCCCACGGTCAAGTGGCGTTCCGAAAGACATGGGTGAATGGGCGTGCCTTCGTTGAAGGTTGGGCGTCGAGCTGGCAACTCAGCACCATAAAAATCTACTGCCAATTATTAGCAGACCGGAGTTCCGCTGTGGCGACCCCTAACTGGGAAAAACCGAAAGACAAACAACAACAGCAACAACAAAGAGGCATATCTAATATTTTAAAAACTGCATATTTTTAGATTTTATTTTTCTTTTGTTTTGTTAATATTATTCTTTTATCTGTTGCATTTCACATCACTACAGCATTTTTGCCCATAGTAACAATCACAAGTTTTTATACGGTTCCTCACACTTCTACCTCTCTCCCCTTTTCCTAGATTGAAATGTGTTTCTTTAAGAAACCAGTTTTAAACAAAACTTGAAAAGTTACATTTACATATGCTGTTACAGTACCCAGTTCCCTGTCTTGACAGATCATTTACTTTTGCATTGCTGGCATGGCTGCACTCAAATGCTGGATTGTCAAGTTATAGATCTCTAATCTCAAACTCCATCTGAGAAGCTTACCATGTTGACCCCTTCCCTGTATAAGCACTTTAGTGGATTATGACCTATACCTACTTGAATGTACTAATATATAGCTAACAATGAAGCTTTTGGAAAGCCCAAATGATTCCTAGTCATTCAGTTTTACTGCTGCCTATGATTTGTCCCTTGGATGTAGTTTACAACTAAGATGTACTAATGCGTGATCTTTTCCTTTTGAGGAAACATGGCTAAGTACAGGCTGAGTTGTGCTTAGAAATAAATCACAGTTCTCTGTTCAACAAGTGTTGTCATAGATACTTTACCTTTTTTCAAATCTTTGCATTCCAGTTTCCCTTGATTCTAAAACACAGTTTTCTATAACTCAGGCATGATATCCTTTAATTTCAGACTCTGCAGTGTAGGGATGGCTTCAGGTTAGTTCCTTTCTTCCAACATGGCTTCCCTTGAGACTCCCAGTGCACTTTGTCATTGGGTCAGAAAACAGTGAGACAGGAATCCATCCAACCCTGATCCCCCTTTAACCTTTTTTCCATTTTCTTTTTTTTGCACATGGGTTAGGGTGTCATATCAACAGTGGCCATCATCTAGAGTCTATGTTCACACAACTGGGTGGCTGAATTTTTCTCTCTTATGCCCCATGCCTCAGTGCACTCTCTCAGTCTGTATTCTATGCCTCAATACTCTCTCTCTCTCTCTCTCTCTCTCAGTAGCAGTTATCCCAAATGCATCTTTTAAAGAACAAGAGCATGTCTTCCAACACTGTATAGTAAAGGAACAGTAGAATACCCTCCTCCACTCTGTTTATTTGACAGCCATTACCTCATTTATATATATATATATATATATATATATATATATATATATATATATATATGTGTGTGTGTAGATAAAAGAAAACGCTGCTATCCAAAGGTCCGACTCGATAATAAACCAATTAATGTAATAACAAACGAAGATGGACCACCACAAAAAAGGAAAATTAATTTTAATACCAAAGATAAGCGCTTTCACGTACAACCAATATATGCTTCAGCAGATCTTAAAGTACAACTGATAGATTCTCATTTTTATATATAGCAATAGATTGAATAATTAAACATATCAATTAATTAATTAATTAACTGATTAACTGATTAAACAATCTATTAAGATTTTTTGCCCTAACATTTTTAAAAGGCCCATCAATTCAATAAGTATAAAAGTATAAAAATACAAAATAATTTATATAGTGGATATCAATGAAAACCTTTCTAGAAATGTATACATATATAAGATGAACATATATCTATAGAACATCTGTTATAATATAAAAATCTGATACATCTATAACATAATATACACAATAAATAAATAACAAAACATTACTAAAGCACTACTTATAAAAAATGTAACTTCATACTATATCATAAGCTATATAATAACATAAACTATTTCAAACTACATGCTTCAAGAATTGATTTTATCGTAATAGATTGATTAAGACCTGGTGCTTGATGTGCACATAACTTAAAAATCCATTGAAGTTCAATAGTCTCCAAATGGTTCATATTGCTCCCTCCTCTCTTATTTGGGACTACTAACTGTAACACCCTAAATGTGAACATATGGCCCTCATTCATCATAATATGTTTGGCTAAAGCATTGAATGAATTTTGTTTCTTGATATCATATAGATGATTATATATTCTGTCTTTTAATCTTCTTGATGTCATGCCAACATAAAAGGCATGACATTGTTTACAAGTCACCAAATATATAAGATTAGCATTATCACAAGAAGCAAAAAACCTAGGTTTAAAGTTATAGTTCAAGACAGGGTGTACAAACTCCTGGATGTCACTAATCGAATCACAAAAATTACACTTACCACATGGAAAAGTACCAAAAACCTTCATTTTATTACAAGGTTGCCTAATATTTTTATGACTATAATCAGAACATAACAGTCTCTTCAAGTTTTTACTATTCCTATATGTAAAACTTGGTGTTTCACCTACTAATTTACCAATGTCAGGATCTATTATAAGTATATGCCAATTTTTTCGTATAATTTTCATTACTTCTTTGTTATCATTAGTAAATCTTGTCATAAAAGTCACTTTTTTATCGCTTTTATTATGACTAACATACTTCAAGTTTTTTTGTCTAATATGAGTCTGTTCAACTCCATGTATAACTTTATTGATAATAATAGACTCTCTCAGATTCTTAACCATGGAGCTGCTATAGCCTCTTTCAATAAAGAGGTGTTCCAATAAATCAGCCTGTTCAATTAACTGTGTAGTTTCTCTGCATAACTTGGTAAGCCTAATAAACTGGCTCTTAACAATATTTGAAAATATAAAACGTGGATGCATGCTATCAAAATGAAGCAATGTATTCTTCCAGCATGTCTTCCTATATAGGTTGGAAGTTAAATAGCCATGTAAATCTTTTGTAATAGTAATATCCAAAAAATTAATCTAAGAAGTAGAAAATTCCATTGTAAATCTAAGGAAATCAGTAGTAGATTCGAGATAACAAACAAAATCATTCAGCTCATCTACAGTACCATTCCAGAAGAATAGTACATCATCTACAAATCTCCTATACATTAGAATTTTTGCATAAAAGACACTATTAAAAAGATGTTTCCTTTCCCAGTAATAGACTACCAAGTTTGCATATGTATTAGCACATGGGGTGCCCATTGCGACACCCCATTTCTGCAGATATAATTGGTTGTTAAACATAAACACATTATTATTTAAAATAATGTCTAATAAAGTACACAGTAATATTTGTTCATCATTGGTAAAATCAGAAATATGATTTATTAACTCTCTAATGGCTTCTATTCCATAGTCATTAGGAATTGAGGTAAACAAGTTTTTTTTACATCTAAAGTGACTAGCAGACATGTGTTAGGTAATCCTTCTTTAAATAAAGAATCTAGTGTATTAATTAGTTGGTAAGTTTCTCTTAATATGGTGGGTATGTTCTTAACTAATGGACTGAGTACACACACACACACACACACACACACACACACACACACACACACACACACACACACACACACACACACATAAAAAGATTTATGGAGCTGTTGACAGTGGTGGCTGGTGACTTCAAATCAAAGGGGGAGCTGCAGGAGACAGCTGAATGAGTGTGGCCAGCTAGAACGGGGCAAAGCTATGTTACAGTGTGATCAACCTGACCATGCTTATCAATTTACATAAGGTAAGTGCTCAGTTACTATTCCACATACCAACCAGTACTAGACTAAAGAGCATTTCAGAGCTAATTACATGTTTAGTTTCTTCTTTAACACCTCTAATCAGTGAAAAAGTGATTGATCTTCACTGCATGAAACTATTATGAGTACACATGATGTAGTAAACATACAATGTACTGTATCAGGCATTCTGCATTTTGTACGATACCAAATGAAAAGTAAGGAGATTTGGATATTCAACTATACTTTCGTAATTTATTATTCACAATTCAAGGTCACTCAAATGCCTAATGTGTCAGCAATTCTGAGAGACAGTAAGATGATCTCAAAGTCCATACAATTTGTTATTATAGTTACCACAGCTGGAAGGCAGACCAGATTCCTACATGTATATACAGGTTAATTTGAAGACTTAACTATGCACTATGTTGCAAACAGTTCTTCATACTCCATTTCTGCATCTGAAGAGAAGCTGCGGTTTGGTCTGGAATATGTGGTCATGTTGGGTTTGTTTCTTCCCTTTTTTTTGGGCACACAAAACGGACCATTTCAAGTTTCCCTAGCAAACACAGTATTCACTGTATTCTGAAGCGCGCATTGCTAAAGCATGTGTAGGTTGTTTTGAAGACTTACGTAAGCAGTTTGCTGCAGAAAGTACTCCATATTCTGTTTTTGCATCTGAAGAAAAGCTGTGGTCTGGTCTGGAATATATCTGTTGATAGTGAATTTGTTTTTTTTTCTTTTCTGGACACACAAAATGGACCATTTCAAGTTTCCCAAGCAAACACAGTATTCACATGATCCTAGTTCCAAATAAATACTTGTAGTATAGTACCAAATAAGTGCCTCTGTTGTGTTCCTCTGGATATTTCTCAGGTTTCTTATTTGCAGATAAAGTTCATTCATCTCTCTTTATTTTGTGCATACAAATCAATAACTCTTTGGTTGATGTTTGTTATACTCTCTGTTATCCCCTTTCCTATGGAAGTCATAGCCAATGCATTAATTCTCTCCTGCCCCATTGTACTAATTCTTTTCCTTGTTGAGAAACACATTTCTGCCTCAGCAGCTCACATTGGTGTGGTGGCTATAATCAACAATGCATTGTATATCTCTGAAAACACACTGGTTAATGACTTGTCCATCAAGAATTTTAACATTTTGACTACACTGCCACTTTCTGCAAAGTCTCCATGGTGATACACTACTCCAAGTTTTGTTCTAAATCAACAAGCATGGATAGTTTTCTATTGGTGCTGTGAAGAGATTTTCTGGAAACTTTTATGTATGTTGAAAAGTTTTCAGGAAGTAGCATCTGAGAAGCCTGAAGATGCATAGTTCAAATTGTGATGCTGCCTAGAACTTTATCAGTCACTTCCTTTGCAGCAATTGACAATGTGTCATGCAATGGTTGGGATCTTGATGGTCCTCATCTACTTCTTGCCAGGATGTTGTCTGTCTGTAGGTACTGTTCTGCAATGCTGTCAATATCTGATCTGACAGTCTCCACTGCATTCAAATAATATAAGTACATCCTTTTCAACTGTGGTTGAATCTGTGGTACGACACTGAAGTTGCCTGTAAAGAATGTCGACATGGGGTATTACACGATGGAAAACAGTCAGCCAAAGATTAAATTCATCATCTTCAAATGTTCGCAGTAGCCCATTTGCTTATTGTACTGTTGCTACAGCAGATGTAGGACACTTGTACAAATAATAAAAACATTCTGACAGCAAGTTCAAGTTTTCATACACTGCATTTACAGTACAGATATTAAAATTCCTCCGTGTTCCAGGCATTCGTGCGACTATATTGTCCAGAGCATCTTGTCTTTGAACTGAACATGAGAAAAAAGGCTAGAATTCCACCAAGAGTTAAAAAATGTCCTTGCTTCAGTATTATGTAGTGTGTTTCTTTGCATTACCAGATTAAGTTGGTGCAGATAGCAGTGTACATAATAAGCATATTTAAATTCCTATCTTATAATGGGCTGGACTCCATCCTGAACTCCACTCATAACAGATGCACCATCATAACTCTCAGCAACCCCTTTTTCATGCTTGTCTCCCACTACTTCCTTCAACTGTTGCTTTATCACACTAGCAATATGCTCTTCAGTCTGTCCAGGTGATATAAAATATCCCCAAAAATGTTCCAGCACCTGGCCATTGATAACATAATGGAACACAATGGCAATTTGCCACAGCCCTGCAAAATCAGTGGTGGTTTCATTTACAATTACTACTATAAATTTTGCAGTGCGAATCTCTTTTTTTTTGTATTTCTTCTCTGCATATTGTTAGCATGCAGTCCAGGAGTTCATTCTGAAAGTTTTTGATGTTGATGTTCCTTTAAAAACAGTTGAAGTTTTTATGTGCTCAGCCAACTTCCAATTAATTCTGCAGGTGAAGTCTACCTTGACTTCTTGAAGGTTGTTGAGCCGAGGTGCTAAAGTGGAGTGTGTTTAATAAATATTTTTTGGATCAGTAGCCTGTTGTTTTATTTTATTTTATTTTCTCTGTGTGATTTATATAGTTAGGTAACGTCTACCAGTCTGTGGAACATTCCAGCACTCAGTGAGTCTTCTGATTCATTGTGGCCTCTTAAAGCTGCTACTTCTTCAGCACACAGCTTGATGCAGTCAAGTATAAATGATAGAACATGACGGTTTTCTTCCACTTTCTTGTGTCTTTCTACTGATAACTGGTATCCAGTACTTTACTGAGACCTAATATCCACAGTTCCAAACATTGCTAGACTCATTTGGTTGTCAAAATGTTTAGAAGACTGTTCAAGCTTTCTAGCCTTTTCTACCATTCTCTTCAGGTCATTCACACCCTTTGATGTCCAGGCATCCTTTCCACTGAACAATAAGCATACGAAGCAGTATAAACTGTTTCCTCACAACCACAGAACCAGGTATGCTTGTCATAGACTGAGCTTCTGAAGCTGCGTGTGCATGTTCTTGACCTATTTTTACCTTGAGACTCCATCTTGAGATCAGGTGTGGGTCTTCCAGTCCTCTTGATTCTTAAGTTTTCGTCAAAAGCCAAGTCTCTAAATATTAATAGATTTTAGATAGGCCACTGTAAAAGTCTGATCACTCATGCTGGTACTGTGTTGGTCATAACCCTGAAGTAAACATATTACAGAAATGATTAAGTGTCACTGTTGTTTACATTTTAAGTACAGGTTCACATACAGTACTCATTTCATTGACAGTCCCCCATGCCCATGACCTACCTAAAGTATTTGGCTTGGCCTTGCCAATATTAAAGAAATTAATATTAATGCTTTTATCAATATATTTTTGATGCACACACTGTCACAGCTTGCATTCTGTCTTGCTTCTCCCAAATACACATTACTCCTGCAAAGCCGCCAGAATTAAAAGAATAAAACTGGGCCAGTCATTTAATTGGCCACTACAGCTTCTGCTTTGATCCTTTCAGCATTAAAATAATAATAAATCTGTGTTAGTTTAATTTTTGCTTTACAGAGACAATAGTCACAGCCTGTGTGCTTACTCCCATACACATTAGTCTTACAAAGCCAGAATTACAACAGCAAATGGCCAGTCATTTCATTCCCACACTGACATAGCCCCTCATCCCAACTGCCTATCAAAATTACCTGGTTTGAACTTACAACGTTTAAAAAATGAATAAATAAGACAACGGTTACTTTATTGTTTTGCTTTCACATAATCATTAGCCAAAGTTCATCCCTTGTGCTCACTCCATCTCACTACACCCAAATTCACAGCAGTTTTGGAAAGGCAGAATTATAACAGTAAATAGTAGGACCACTCATTTAACTTACAAACAACCCTCTCCCCTTACTCCCCATATCCATTACCTACCTAAAGTAAGTGGTTTGGCCTTGCCAGCATCAGTAATAATGTTTTCATTACTGTAATTAATTGATGCATGCAAATAGTCAGACTACATTCTGTCTTATTTCACTCAAATACACAGTCTTGCAAAGCCAGAATTATTGCACCAAAGCTGCAATGCCAAACATTTCATCCACAACCATAATATCAACTGCAGACCTAAAGTATCTCCTTTGACCCTCCCAGGATTAAAACGAAAACTGCAATGATTGTAATAATTTACTCTGTTGCACAGAAACAGTAGCCACAGACTTGCATGACAGCTGACTTTACCCAAATACACATTAATCTTGCAAAGTCACAATTACGACAGTAAACAGATCACGCCAGTCAACTAATTTAGTCACAAACACCCCCAATTACCTAACTAAAGTAGCTGCTTTTTTACCTGTCAAGATTAAAGTAGAAATAATAGTAAAAGCTGGGGTTGCATACTTGTATTACTTTCATTTTGTTGACAGAAACATTAGTCACAGCTTGTGTTTGCCATCCAAGTACACATTTCATTTTATTTATTTTACTTTCGTTTACCCAGGTTTCTGCATCTGGCTTTAGTTAAAAAAAAAACTTTTCAGCATATGTCTGGGAGGGGAGGGGGAGCTCCAACATAGTAGAAACATTCTTAAACAAACATTCAGTATATACATGAACAGATATGAAATATAAGAATTACTCATAAACTTGCTAATTATTTTACATTCATATTAAAGTACAAACAAAAATGTATTACAGTTTTGCAAAGGTAGAATGACTACAGTAAACAGCAGGGCATTTGTTCCATTCACACATAGCCCCAATCTCCATTGACTGCTCCACCCACAATATCTGACTTAATCTTGCAAGGGTAAAAACAAAAACAAAACAACAGCAAAAGACGACACCATCATTAAGATAAGTATTCTTTTTTTCACATAAACTACATAAACAGTACTCAGAGTTCAGAACTTGTGGTCAATCTTACTTCACTCAAATGCACATTACTCTTGCAAAGTAAGACAGAACTGCACTCATTCCATTTGCACATAGGCATTGCCCCATCCCAAGTGCCTACCCACAGAATCTGCTTTCAGCCTACAATGTTTAATATAATGAAAGTAAAATACCACAGTTACATTATTGCATTTCTTTCACATCACATAGCCAAGAACTTGCAAGTGATCTTACTTCAGTTCTCCCATACACACTTTACTCATAGGTTTATAGGTGTGTACTAGGGTAATGGCCCTGGAGCCTTTACAAACCTAGCACATAGGATTACCCTGACATCGTCCCACCTGACCTTAGTTCCCAGTGCCTCTGTCGAGTAGAGTCACTGGGGTGATCCCAGGGGTGAATTTTCTATTTCCCATCCACTCATCAAGGTTTCTCTTGAAGAGGGCCAGTGAGGTGCTCTGTTTGACATGTATGGAAAGTCTATTCCATAGCAAGTGCAGTCTCTGGGTTATGAATCTGTCCCTCCAGCATGTTCTGTTGATTGTGGTAATGAGGTTGAGGTCACTGGAGCGTGTGGTGTGGAGGGATTGAGATTTCTTTAGATGTAGCATTTCTAACAGTGCTGGATCATACATGTCTTTGTATGTCAAGCAGAGATCGCCTTTAAGTAGGCGATATCAGACAGAGAATAGTTGGAGTTTTTTGAGTCTGTCCATATAGGACAAGTGTTTAAGGCCTAGGATCTTCTTTGTGAGGTGCTTTTGTGGCCTCTCCAGTTGTTGCAGGTGCCTAGTGAGGTACATGCTAAATGGGGCATTGTACTTGGTGATTGACCTAATGAGGAAAGTGTAGAGGGAGACAATGACCGCTTTCTTCCTGGATGCAACTTAGTAATGAGATGTGCCACATAGAAGGACTTTCTGACTACAGTGGCAATGTGGTGATCAAAAGACAGGCTGCTGTCAACCTGTGTTCCCAGATCTCTTATAACACCTTCTGTGTTCGGTGGACTACCATCGATGTGGTAATTCATGGGAACCGGGTTTTTCTAAAAGGGGATGATGACACATTTTTGGCATTGTGCTTAAGGCCATGGTTCTAACACCAGTCGTTGGTCTCAGTGAGGCCTTTCTGTAGGATATCAGCATCACTTGGGGAATTAATAATATCTCCCAACTTGCAATTGTCTGCAAACTTTGTCAGCCAGAAACCCTTTGTGTTGGCCTGGACTTCAGAGAAGTAGATACCAAACAGGAGAGGACCCATAACCGAACCCTGTGGGACTCCACTAGTGACTGGTTGGCAGTCTGACTTGGGGTCCACTACTTTCACACCATGGGTTCTATCTGTAAGCCAGTTAGCAACCCACCTAGTGATATAGTGGTTGATGCCTAGCTTAGTGAGTTTTTCTATGATTCCTGAATGTGGGATGGTATCAAATGCCTTGGCTAGATCAAGGTAGGCTGAATGAACTGCCTTGCCTTCATCCACAGCTCTGGACTGACTCAAAGAAGTCAACCAAGTTGAGCAGGCATGATCTACCCTTCACAAAACCAAACTGTGTGGGATCTAGAGTTTGGAGGTTCCCTATATCTTTGTTTATTAGGTCCATGATGATGCATTCCATAGCTTTGCATATCAGACTCGTCAGGCTAATGGGGCTGTAGTTCCCAGGGTCTGTAGTTGCTCCTCCTTTGTGGAGAGGGATGACTGTAGCAGTGCATCATTTGGTAGGGACAAAGCCTGAGGTGAGGCTGTGATTGAACGGGGCACACAGATGAGGTCACACAATTGGTATTACTGCACGGTAGCTATAAATGAAACCAACACTATTCATGCCAAAATCCTTTATTGCAAAGCTTTTGGGTCTACACCCTTCATCAGTACATAAATAAAATAATCTTCTCACTGTTTAAAAAAGGGAGTACTATCAAATCACATGTTTCAGCCAGCCTATCACCCTAACATATAAATCTTAAAGGAGTAACAATTAATTTTAAGATTATCTACAAATCATAAACATTAGTCTAACGTTTAAAAAATATTTAAACATTATAAAATGACATTTAATCAATTTAAAACATTTTATGGAATTATTAAATTCTCTTTCTTTGTCTTTTTACTAAAACAGGTTTTAAACTAACCGCATTATTAAGACGAGGGTTCACATCTACCTGAAGCCTAACTATCCATTCATATTCCCTTAATTCTAAAGTATTGTTTATGTCACCCTTCCTTACACCCATCCCCACGTTGCACATAACCCTAAACTTAAACTTATGCCTTCCATCATTATCTACAATATGTTTGCTTAATGCATTCGTTAAAACTTTCCTTCTTATCTCAGACTTATGTTCTATTATTCTTTCTCTCAACTTTCTAGTGGTCTTACCTACATAAAATGATGTGCATGCCACACATGTGGCTAGGTATACCACCTGAGTTGCATTACAAGTTGTCAGAGTTCTTAGGGTATATGCTTCTTTAGGAACTGGATGTATATAGATATTACCCCCTCATATAAATCATTACAACATGTACAATTATAACATTTCCTTGTACCCACTTCTCTTCGCAACTGTGTTGTTTCATCTTTAAAATCTTTATAACAAAGTTTCTGTTTTAAAGTTTCTGAATTCCTAAAAGCATACCGTGGTTTCTCACCTATTAACTTTATTTCAGGCATAGCCATCAAAATAGGCCAATTTCTTTCCACTATGTTTCATACACTGCTTATATTAAGATTGAATGTAGTAAGATATCTCACTATTTTTTCTTTACATTTTGGTTTGTCAATGAATTCTACCCCACCATTAAAAACTGGTTTATACTCATCAGCTCTACCTAATAACACTTCATCATAAATGTTATCTATAACATGATCCGGGTAACCATTTCTCTTGAATTCTTGCATCATTTCCATAGCTTGTTCCTTAAAATTATCATCCACTGTATTCAATTTACTAGTTCTTATCAATTGTGCTTCAATACACCTTTAAACGTATGCGGTGCATGCATACTATTTTTGTTAATATACCTAGAGGCATCTACCTCTTTCTTATAAATTGTAGACTCCAGCTTGTTCCCATCTTTATACAAACACACATCTAGGAACTCTATTTTTTGACTTGATGCTACCATTTTAAACTTCAGAAAGCTCGTAGATTCATTAAGATATATTATAAAGTTTTCTAATTGTAATAGGGAACCACCCCAAACCAAAAAACAGTTGTCCACAAACCTCCTATAAAATTTAACATTGGCTTTCATACCATTTACATCACTGAATACAGCATACTTCTCCCATTCATAAAGCACCAGGTTTACATAAATATTAGCTACAGGAGTGCCCATCGCAACTCCTGTTAATTGTAGATAAGGCACTCTATCAAAAATAAAAACATTATTAATTAATACTACTACAAGCTTGTACATATATTCTCAATTTCCCTGCTATACATTTTCACCTCACCATTCAAAAAATCATGAATGGCATTTATTCCATATTCATTAAGAATCACCATGAACAGTGATGTGATGTCTAATGTCACCAGTATGTAGTTCTCTCCTAAATTATTTGAATGCCAATTATGGAGGTCTCGTACAAAACTGTTAGTATCCTTCAATACTGTAGTACATCTATCCAAATATTTCCCCAGAGCTATCTGCAAGTATTTCGAAATAGGCTAGGTCACCCAACCACCACCTGAGACTATAGGTTGCAGTGGTGGATTCACCAGATTTTTGTGTCTCTTAGGGATGCCGTAAATTTGTGGTATTCTACAGCAGGGCACACTTAAATAATTAAATAAATCTACTGTTATATCATTATTAAGTTGTAACTCATAAATAATCATATTCACATTGGCAATATACCTATTAACATCAACAAAAGTAATTTCTTTAAAAGTTAAGGTATCATTCAACATACTTTTAAAATTCATCATATAGATTTCCCTATCCATAATTACGACCGCTTCCCCTTTTGTCAGCTTGTTTTATCACTATCTTGTCATTATCTTGTAATTTTCTCAGTGCTTTATATTCAAAAAATGTTAAGTTATACACCTTCTTCTTATTTCTTTTCCTGTAGTAAGCCCTTAACTCATTCTCTACAATATTAGAGGAAGCGGTTAGTATTGGACATAACAATGGTGAAAACACACAACTTTTTAAAAACAGGTAACTGCAAACAAGGTTCTTTAAAATCAGCTTCAAGCTGACATTTCTAACAAACAGCTTCAAGTCCGTTACTGCCTGTACAATGTTATCAGTTGCATTAGGGATAAATTTCAAACCCTTGCTTAAAAGGTCTATTTGCGCTTCAGTTAGTAATAAAAAAGAAAAGTTAACAGTACCTTTTATCATTTGAACGAGCGTCTGGTTACCTTGCTGTTTACTACCGGGCTGCTGTTCTTCCTCTTGACCCCTGAACGCAACTGCTGAGTCACCGATATTTTCTCTGGCTGCTTCAATTGAAAAGGGGAAAAAGAACTGATTTCTCTTTGTACACTTTTTTTCTCTGATGTTACGTGGACTAAATGGGATATTCAGTTCCTTTACCTTCGAACATCCGACGCTATCGATTACAGCACCTCCATGATGCTTTATAGTAACCAGCGCCTCATTGATTGGATCTTTAATAGGCTGCCCCTGCTGCTAATTGGATGATTCCATATTTATAGTACTAAGAGTTTGCTTCTGGCTGTTCTGCCCGGTCAGAGAATCTGAAGTTACTTGCTGTGTCTCAAATGTATCTAGTTGATCAAGCGACCTCGTACCTTTACCTTCGGATGGCAACATTCTTTCTTTGGACAGGGAAAAGTGATTATCATTTCTCGACCAAGAGAAAATATGGCCGTTTTTAAAATCATTTAAATCCCTTTGAATCTTATTTTTCTTTTTTTTTGTTGTAAGCGCATATCTAATGCATAGAGCCGATCCAAAACAGTCTTATATAGCTCAGAAAAATCAACATAGCATGGCATATTCAATATACTATTTTCTAGAGTGTCTATTTCTTCTAACAATTTGTTCTCAATGGGTTCAAAAAAAGTATTCATGAGCCTCATATAATCTGCGCTCAATTTAAGATTCAATTGCAGCCATTGCATTACAAGTTCATTGTAAGTATTTGCATATGAAGGCATCTTTACAATTCTCAGCCCTCGTGGTACTATACCCAACTCCAAATAAGCTTGAAAGCTTAACCGTTGCCATTGGAGTTGCTTGTAAGTTTGTACTTTCTTCTCTAAAGATATCAGCTTTTCTTTAAACTCTCTCACTGTCTGGTCAATGGTTACTATTGCAGGAGGTACACTAAATACCATTTTTAACAGCGGATTTTCTTGTAATTGCAATAACCTTTTCACAGAACCATTCGGTTCTCTCTGGACACTCTCTGAAGCACCCAACAAAGTCATAGCTGGCTGAAACTCTCCCTTGCTTTGACGCTGGCAGTGATAACCAAACGTTTAACTCAAACAAAAGTCACAAAATTGGTATTACTGCAGAGGTGAGGTGCCAGTTCACTCTGTAGTTCATGTAGAACACAGCCAGGTATATTGTCAAGTCCCATGGAAGCTGTATTCTTGGCCTTGGACAGTGCTGTTTTAACCTGTGCAGCAATAATACTGGACGCCTAGCAATCTACTGGTATTGTGATTAGTCCTTCGGGGAGGGGAGAGGGGTAAAGTTGGCACTGAATCTGTTGGCCAGTATATTGGCAGTATCTGTTGGCTCGGTATAGGAGGTACCATTGTGCAGTAGCTCAGAGCAAATCTGGGTATTGCCATGAAGATTCTTTACATAACTATAGAAGGCCTTGTGGTTGTCTTTACTATCTGCTGCAATTCTGTTTTCATAGCTAGCTTTAGAGGATTTGATGGGGGATCTCAACTTTTTGTTGAGGCTGATAACGGAGTTTTTCCAGCCTTGGGACTTCACTTTATTCTGCATCAGTTTCCTCCTTCTGTTGTAGAGTTTGTTTATGGCAGGGGATCACCAGATTGGCTTCCTTTTTTTTTGGAGGAGTGCATCTTGGTTCTATTAAGTATGGCGAGATCCATGCATTTGTGTAAGTGTTTTACAGTTCATTGGTGTATGATTCGGCAGTCATGCAACTATTCTCCATTTGCATGTCTGTCATGAAGTTAGCCACCTCTTCTTTTAGGAGCCCAAACTTAGCTTTGGAGAAGTTTTTCATGGTGGTTACCTTTGCGGGGGGATGGGAGGAATGTGGATTTCCAGGGTCATTAGTTTGTGGTCAGATCTAACCAGGGAGGAGTTAACTATTGATGTTGAGCAATGATTGCCCATGTTAGTAATGACCAGGTAAAGGATGTTGCTACCTCTAGTGGGGGTAAGAACGAGCTGGTCTAGGGCATTTGAATTAATGAATTCCAGGAAATGTTTGGCAAGTGTATTGATACATGAATAGTTTTCCCAGCTAATGGAGGGGTAGTTGAAGTCACCCAGTATGAAAGTGTTAGGTTGGACCCTAATATTCTCCAATGTGTTTAGGAACATGGAATGTGAGTCTTGGGAAATTGTTGGGGACCTAAAGCAGGCTACGACCTGAATCGCTGTCTTACCCAATGTTAGCTGCACCTGAAGTATCTCTGATGTGTTATGTTGGGCTACTAGTCTGGAGGTGTGCACATCTTTTATGAATATGGAAACACCACTGCTTTGGAGCTTCGTTCAAAGTTCTGGGGCTGAAAGGTGTGGAATGAGTTATAGCCTGGTAGTGCAGGGGTGATTTCTGCTAACTTGAACTAGGTCTCTTTCACAGCACAAATGTTGATGTTCTCCATTTTAAGGAGTGCTTCGAGTGAGTGCATTTTCAGATTTAGACTTCTAGAATTGAGCAGGATGACCCTCAGATTTCATTTGTTTGTGGCTGTTATGGTGGTATTTTGGTCATAGGCTCATGGGTTCATACTAGGCTATCTGCCCTTGGGCATTTATAAGCCTAGCCAGAGTGTGTTTGGCTTTCGCCACCCATTTTAAATGAGTTTTGCAATGCCCTTTTTTACGGTTAGTATACTGTGTCTCTGTCTAACAGTGACACAGAAGTGATACCCGGGGTAAACCTATGATCTCCCATCCACTCATCAAGATTCCTCTTGAAGAGAGTCAATGAGGGACTCTGCCTAACCTGGACTGGGATTTTATTCCAGAGTGAAAGGAGCCTCTGGGTTATGAATCTGTCCCTCCAGCATGTTCTATTTATTTCAGTGCTGAGGTTCAAGTCTCTCGAGCATGTAGCTCGATGGGATTTGGATTTTCTGAGGTGCAGCATGTCCATTAATTCCGGGTTGGACATGGCTTTATATGTCAGGCACAGATCGCCTCTGAGCAGGCGGTATGCCACTGAGTAGAGCTGGAGTTTCTTTAACCGGGCAGCATATGGCATCTGTTTGAGCCCTTTGATCCTCTTGGTGAGGTACTTTTGGGGTCTTTCCAGTTGCTGCAGGTGTCTGGTAAGGTACATCCCAAAAGGGGCATTGTACTCAATTATGGGCCTGATGAGGGATGAGTAAAGAGGCATGATGACCTCCCCTGATCTAGATGTGAATCCCTTCATGATTAGGTGGGCTATATAAAATGTTTTTCTAACCACTTTGGCCACGTGGTTGTCAAATGAGAGATTGCTATCAACTTGGGTCCCCAGGTCCCTAATTACTTCTTCCATACTTAGTAGATTGCCACCTATGTGGTAATTTGTGGGCACTTTGTTTTTGCCAAAGGGGATGACTATACACTTTTTGGCATTTAGCTTGAGGCCATGGCTCTGGCACCAATTGTCTGTTTCTATGAGGCCCTTTTGTAGGATGCTTTTGTCAGCTGGAGAGTTGATTATGGCACCCAGTTTGCACTCATCTGCGAACTTGGTCAGCCACAGTCCTTCCGTGTTGGCCTGTACCTCCGAGAAATATATACCGAACAAGAGAGGTCCCAGGACTGAGCCTTGTGGGACGCCACGTATAACTGGTTTGGAGTCTGACATGGCTCCAGAAATTCTAACCATGTGGATTCTGTCCTTGAGCCAGTTTGCAACCCATCTAGTGACATAGAGGTTTATATTTAAGCTGGTGAGCTTATCTATAATGCCCGAGTGGCGTATTGTATCGAAGGCTTTTGCGAGGTCCAGGTAGGCTGTGTGGAACACCTTCCCTTCATCAATGGCCTTGGTGACTGTTTCAAAGAAATCAACCAGGTTTAAGAGGCAGGATCTGCCCTTAACAAAGCAGAACTGGGTACAATCCAGTGTCTGTAGGTCCCCAATATCTTTATTTATGAGATCCATGATGATCCTTTCCATAGCTTTGCAGGCCAAGCTAGTCAGGCTTATGGGGCGATAGTTTCCAGGATCCGTTGAGGCACCACCTTTGTGGAGAGGGACCACTGCTGCTGTACGCCACTCTTTGGGTACATATCCTGTAGTAAGGCTGAGACTGAACAGTAGTTTTATGTTTGGGTTTAGTTATTCTTGGAGTTCATGTAGGATGCAGCCCAGGACACCGTCTGGTCCCATTGATGCTGTGTTTTTTGCTTTGGAGAGGGCGGTTCTTACCTGAGCATCTGAGATGTCAGGGGGGGCAGCACTCTGCTGGGATAGATATTTGCCCATTTGGTGGGGAAGGGGGGGGGTTTGCGCTCAACCTGTCAGCTAGGATGTCAGCAATGTCTGTGGGTTCAGTGTATTTTTTGTCAATTTGGACTAATTCTGAGCATATCTGGGAATTCCCACCCAGGTTTCTAACATAACTAAAGAAAGCTTTGTGATTATCCTTAGTGTCCTGTGCAATTTTTCTCTCGAAGCTGGCCTTAGACGATTTTATGAGTGCCCATAGTTTTTTTGCTAATACTGATCAGAGATGCCTTCCCTTTTTGGGATTTTGCTCTATCATGTAGTAGCTTCCTCCTTCTATTGTATAGTTTGTTTATGGCTGGGGTCCACCAGACAGGATGCCTGCCTTTGGAGGACTGGGTCTTGGTTTTATTTGGGATTGCATGATCCATGCATTCCTGAAGGTGTTCATAGAATGCGTTTATAAAGGATTCTGTGGTCTGGGCCATATTTTCCACAGCCCCGGGGGCTTTGAAGGATTCCACCTCAGTTTTGAGGAGTGTGAAATTTGCTTTAGAGAAGTTTTTCACTGTGGTTTTCTGGACAGGGGCTGGGGTCGGGATGTGAATATCCAGTGAGATTTGTTTATGGTCTGATCTTACCAGTGAGGGATACACTTCTGTTCTGGAGCATAGAGTCCCCATGTTAGTGATGATCAGGTCCAGTATGATTTCCCCTCTTGTGGCAGTGGTAACAAGTTGTTCCATAGAATTTGAGTTTATAAATTCTAGGAACCTTTGGGCTAGGGTGTTGGAGCTAGAGTAATGCTCCCAGTCTATGTTTGGGTAGTTGAAGTCGCCCAATATAATGGTGTTTGGAGAGAACTTCATATTTTCCAGTGTTCTCTGGAAGGCCGAGTGGGGTTCCTGGGTTTGGGAGGGTGGTCTGTAGCAGGCTATAAACTGGAAGGCAGTTTTACCCACTGTTAGTTGCACATGGATAGTCTCTGATGCTTCGTGCTGTGCCACCAACCTGGAGGTGTGGGTATCTTTGACGAATATTGATACTCCCCCTCCTTTGGTGGTTCGGTCCAAGTTTTGGGGGCAAAAAACATGGTATGAGGTATAACCTGGTAGTGCTGGGGTGTTCTCGGGAGCCTTGAACTAGGTTTCTGTTACTGCACCGATATCGATGTTCTCCATGCTAAGGAGAGTTTTGAGTGCATGCATCTTGAGGTTTAGACTTCTGGCATTGAGTAGCATTACTCTTAGTTTCTTATCCCTTGTGATACCTATGGAGGTGGGTTTGTCTTTTGAGCCTTGCCTAAAAAGGCACTATGGGGTGGCAAGAGCCTTTGCCAATATCCGAAAGCCCAGGGGTGACAGGTGCAAGCCGTCCCTAGCGAAGCATCGTGGCTTGTCGAGCATGTCATCCCAGGCTGACAGGCATTGGATTCCCTTTGGATGACACCAATACTTAAGCCAATTGTTGAAATTGATCATCTTGTCTTCATATTGTGGCATCATTCTTGGTGAGGGTAAGATGCTACTCAAGGTCAGGGTCATACCGGCCTGGGCTACATGCTCAGAGAGCTCCTCTATGTCTCTTTTCATGTAGTCCAGGGAGGTACGTCTCAGGTCATTCACACCAGCATGGACAATGACTGAGTCATATTTGTACTTGCCTTGGAGTGACCTGAGTGCTTGTGTTATGTGGCGGATCCTAGCGCCCGACCATGACCTTCTCCTTGTTCAGCCTGGTGAGAGGGACGTCAGTGTGCCTGACGATAGAGTCACCTATTACAAGTGTATCAGGTGTGTTGTTTAGCCTTAAGGGCTGTGACTGTTCGGCACACTGGCTTTGTGAGCTATGTGTTGCACGTGTTTTGTTTTGGGGTAGCGGTTGCTTGGGTCTCTGCTTTGGAGGTCTCTGCTGCTTAGGCAGATTTTTATTTAGAGCCTCCGAGTATGTTTTTGTGTGTTTGGTTCGCTGTCGTGGTAGGTCTATGTGAGACTGGAATTGTAGTGAGTGTGGTTTCCTTCTCCTTCTGACTGGTTACGCCAGTACTGAGTTGAGAGAGCTTAGCCTCCAGTTTGGCTATATGGTATGGTTGCATCTCTCACATGTGTTGGAATTTGTTGGGAGGACGAGAGGGTTGTCTGTGTACATGAGGCAGTTGTAACATTGCCTCAAGATTCCCAGATTCACCAGCTGGACCGGAGAGGAGATTGACAACTGACCTTTGGACATGCTAGAATAGTATTGGGAATTCCTTTATAATTGAAAAAAAGGGCCAGTGGGGAACAAGGTACTCAAGGGGAGTTTGTGAGGGTGTATTGCTTTTAATTATTTAGTGCTGACTTATATAATTGCTTTAGTGAGCAAGTGCCAGGCTTTAGAGTAGGAATATTGAATCTTTGGAACACTGCCTAAAAAAGGCACTATTGGGGTGGCAAGAGGCTTGGCCAGTATTCGGAAGCCCAGAGTTGACAGATGCATCTCTGGCAAAGCATCAAGGTCTGTTAATCATGTCATCCAAGGCAGACAGATACTGGATCCCCTTAGAATTACACCAGTAAGTTAGCCAATTGTTGAAATTGATCATTTTCTGCTTGTACTGTGGTATAATTCTGGGTGATGGTAGTATGCTGCTCAGGGCTAGGGTCATAACTGTCTGGGCTACATAATCTGAGAGCTCCTCCATGTTTCTTTTCATGTAGTCCAGGGAGGTACATCTCAGGTCATTCACACCCACATGTACAATGACTGTGTCATATTTGTACTTGTTGTTGAGGGACCTGAGTGCATGCAATAATTTAAATGCCAGGCGCATAATTTTTGTCAATACATCTTGGAATCCAATAGATTTAAAGTTCAACGATTACAAATACAAGTTGAACCTAAGAGCTAACTGTAACTCAAGAATGGTGATCTACTTAGCTATGTGCCAAACCTGTACAGCTTTCTACGTGGGCAAAACAGAACGACGCCTACGTGACCGCATTTATGAACATACTTATGCGATCAGGAAGCAGAAACTTGATAATGCACTAGGAAAACACATTTCAGTTTATCCCAACCATATGTTTAAATTTTTGATTATTGACCAGATCACACAGGACTTCAGGGGTGCTCCTCTCCCACTTAAGTTAGAAGAGCGAGAGCTCTTTTGGCAAATTAGACTCAATGCATACAGTTCACCAGGTCTGAATGAGAACTGTTCTTTAAATAGTGTTCTTAAACTTAGTTGCCTTAATAGGTAGGCTGTGTCAGGTTACCTTCCACACTAGCATGACACAATTATTCTAATGGTCTTGAGCACCTTGGTTCAGTGACCTTATGTGTATTTTTTGCTGAGTATTTTTTGCTGAGAATTTGTAGTTTTATCTTGATACTTTACTTATTACCAATTATGTTCAGCACACTTGATGTGCTTCAACATACACAGTTTAGTGCACTAACATAGGTACTTGTATTAACTCAGTTTTACAAACACCAGCGGAGTTTTTATGCACTTGTAATTATTATTTCTTTGCCTCACTAGCTTAGTAGTAGGCTAGATTTACACATTTTTATAGACAACGCTAGTTGTACTTTTAGTCTGACTATTTGGATTTTTAGCTTTTACTTTAAAAGCAGTTTTTAGTCTAGTTGTGTTTGCAAATAGGGTGTGTCTTGTAAGTCAGCTTTCACTTTAAGTAGTTAATTGACTTTGTAAGTATTAGCCCAGAGAGTATTTAAGCTGTGACTTTTTGTTTTTCTTGATCTGAAGAAGTTTGTTTATTGGATTAAACGAAAAGCGCTTTATCATTTTGTTCTGTGCTACTGTGTGGTTTCTTCTCTATTTTGTTTTGCATGCAATATGTGGTGGATTCTGGCATCTGACAGGCAGCTAACTTTTATTTTCTCCTTATTCAACCTAGTGAGTGGGACATCAGTGTGCCTCACTATCAAGTCACCTATGACTAGTGTGTTGGGCATACTGTTCTGCCTTAGGGGCTTTGGTTGAGTGGCAAACTGTTTATGAGAGTTATGTGTCTCATGATTAGTGTTGTGTTGTGATGGTCGAGTGAGTTTCTGCCTTGGAGGTCTCTGCTGTTTGGGTAGATTTTTATTCAGAGCCTCCGCAAAGGTGGGTATGTGGTTTGTGTTTTTATGTTAAGGCAGTGCTGGTGTGTGTTCTGGATGGCTGCGTGTTCCATATGGTGTGGTGCAAGTGTTGACCTTCTCCTCTTGACCAGCTATTCTGGTCCTGGCTGGAGAGTGTGAGGTTTCCAATCTGGATATATAAGTGCATCTCTCACAAGTCTGAGTGTTGGGAGGTAAGAGGTAAGGGTTGTTGGTGTACATGAGGCAGTTGCTACATTGCCTCAGGGTTCCCAAGCTCACCAGTTTAATATGAGAAAGCACGGGGAACTGACCTTTAGACTTGCCTGGATGGGTGGGTATTAATAATAAGTACTGGAGCTGCTTCCTTGTAGAAAATTTAGTGCTGGTAGCACTTTTGTTTGCTACAATAATTGCTACAAGAAGTCTGTTAAGTGCTAGAATGATAAGCTAGTAAAAGTGCAGGAGAGGAGAGAACTAGCAGGTCTAAGGGAAAAATTGAAGAGTGGACTTTGGCAGCACTCAGAAGCTACAAACAGTCCTGCATACAGCACATCTGTATCTGGATGAGACTAGTTGCAGAAAAGGCAGGAAACAAGCACAAATGCAGGCTTTTAAACCAGAAAGTTGAAAGAGATGGACAAACTGCCCAAAAGGACAATAAGCTACAATTTCTGGGCCAGAAACCACTCCTGCTATGGTAGGTAGGCTACCTAGAGTTTACCACTCCAACTGACAAGATAGAATGCTACCCTCCAACACAGAAAGGCTTGGGGGCCTCAGAAGCTTACAAACAGTCCTGGATATAGCAAATCTGTATCTGGACTAGACTAGTTACAGGAAAGGTGGGAAACAAGTGCAAATGTGGGCTTTTAAACCAGAAGTTGAAAGAAATGGAAAAAAATGCCCAAATAGCCAATAAACTTCACTTTCTGGGCCAGTAATCACTCCTCTTATGGTAGATAGGCTACCTAGTGCTTACCACTCCCACTGACAAGGCAGAAGACTTCCCTCCAACACAGAAGTGCCTGGGGAGCTCAGAAGTTTACAAACAGTCCTGGATACAGCAAATCTGTATCTGGACTAGACTAGTTACAGGAAATGTGGGAAACAAACGCAAATGCAGCCTTTTAAACCAGAAGTTGAAAGAGATGGAAAAAACTGCCCAATGACAAATAAACTACAATTTCTGGGCCAGAAACCACTCTTCTCATGGTTAGTAGGCTACCTGGTGCTTACCACTCCCAATGATAAGCTAGAAGGTTTCCCTCCAACACAGAAAGTCATGGGGGGCTCAGACCCTTACAAACAGTCCTGGATACAGCAAATCTGTATCTGGACTAGACTAAGTTACAGGAAAGGCATGAAACAAGCTTAGAATTTTTTTTCACACTAGAACAGCGCTAAAAACAATTCAAGTGCAGTGCAAGCTAGCACACTTGAGTGTGTAGCAATATTAAAGCAAATAAAGCTTATATGAATGCAATTTATTCAAACAGCATTCTGAGCTGAATTAAATTTTTGTTTTATTCAACTCTGAACAGTTAAAAAGGGCCAAAAATATACTTATCAGCTGAGAAGCACACTCAGAACACAAAGCGATTCCAGCAAAGTTTTTTTTGTAAAGTGGAAAGGGAGAAAAAGAAACAAAAGATAATTAAAGATTAAGGATCTAAGTGAGTTGGCCTTCTCAAATGTTCTCTCTGTATTCAGTAGAATGAGCTAGTGACACTAGACTGGGACAGAGCTGGGACAGAGCTGAACAGATGGGACTGGTAGGAGTGTCTGAAATCAAAATATGATCTCACTGTACTTGGTTGAGTGAGCAAATGAGATGGACCCATGAGGAGTGCTCAAACACAGATTTACAGGAAGGGTGGGCAGTTCCAAAGCCACCAAGATTAACAACAAAACAAGAACAGGGAGGCAGGGTGAGAAACTAACTGCAGAGAAACAGACAGACCACAATATTCAGTGAAACAACTAAATAAACAGAAAAATAAAATACAGTGCTGTTTTTAAAACTGCAGGTTTGTACTTAACTTGAGCTTCTAATACAGTTGATTGTAGCCAGACAAACCACTCAGATATTGAGGAGAAAATAAATTCCCAGCTATGTGGCTAACACTTAAAGTACAGAGAATCGCTCTAAGCTAAGAGTTAAATATTGAATAACAAATAAGTGAGAACAGCAACAACCTCCTCTAACTGCAGAAAGACAGACAGACCACAATATTCAGTGAAACAATTAAATAAACAGAAAAATAAAATACAGTACTATCTTTAAAACTGCAAGTTTGTACTAAACTTCAGCTTCTAATACAGTTGATTGTAGCCAGCCAAACCACTCAGATATTGAGCACAAAAAATAAATTCCCAGCTATATGGCTAACACTTAAAGCACAGAGAAACCCTCTAGGCTAAGAGTTAAATATCGAATAACAAAGAAGTGAAAACAGCAATAACCCCAACTGCAGAGAGACAGACAGACTACAATATTCAGTGAAACAATTAAATAAACAGAAAAATAAAATACAGTACTATCTTTAAAACTGCAAGTTTGTACTAAACTTCAGCTTCTAATACAGTTGAGTGTAGCCAGCCAAACCACTCAGATTATGCAAGAGCAGAGTTTGCTTAAACAAAACATTGACAAACCGTCCTAATTTATCTTGACTAACCCAAACGCCCCTCCCCCCGAACACACTGCATACCTAGTATCTCTTTGACTCCTGCCAGGATATTAAATTAAAAAAAAAAAAGAGAAAGTCATCAACAGCCCCCAAAACACATAGACCACTAGTATCTGGTTGACCTTGCCAGTGTATTATATTAAAAAAATGAACAGTCCCAAAAACACATTGCCTCCCTAGTATCTGGTTAACCCTGCCAGGATAGTGTATTAAAAAAACAGTCATCAACAGCCCCCAAAACACACAGACCACTAGTATTTGGTTGACCTTGCCAGTGTATTATATTAAAGAAAAATCATCAGTCCTCCTCTCTAGTATCTGTTTAACCCTGCCAGAATATTATATTAAAAAAAAATAAAAAAACAAAGTCATCAACAGCCCCCAAAATACATACACCACCTACTAGTATCTAGTTGACCATGCCAGGATATTGTTAGAAAAATCACAAACAGCCCCCAAAAGAGCCATCACACTGCAGATTCAGCCTTCTACTACTATCTGGTTGACCCTGCCAGACTCCAGACCCAGGATGTCAGAAAGAAAATTTTTACAACTCCTCTGCACCATTTAAAAAGTATCTGGTAGATCCTGCCAGGAAATAATACTTAAATACAGAAATTATCTGGTCGACCCTGCCAGGAAAAATGCAGAACGTATCTTGTTGGCCCTGCCAAAAAAAAAACCACTTAGAACTTAGTTCATGATTTTTTTAAGAGAGTTAATTTAAAAAAAAATCTTCCTTGCCAAGGAATCCTTAGCTTCTCTTACTTACACACTGGCCCAACACATAATAAGTCATAGAGACCATACATTTTTATTTAGAGTGTTAGAAATAGTACCCCTGAATCTCAGAGGGGGAGATGACTCAAATAACTTAGCTTTGACAGAACTAAGATGGATTCTGAAATTTAATGCTCATAACTTTCCTGGCTTAAATACGTTTGTATCCATTAAGCCTATCTTGAATGCTAGGAAACGTTAATGTAAATATTCTAAGTACATATTTTTAATATATAGAAAATCTATTCTTATATATTTTTTCTTTAAGCTTGATTATTCATAAGGTTAAAAAAGATATATTCTTCTTTAAAGTTATACTTTGATATTTATAATTAAAAATATGGCCTGCTTAGTTCATTATCAGCAGTGACATATATTGTTCTAGTCTTAGACTTTCAGTTTGGTTACCTTATAGTATATTTTGTCTGGCCTAATTTAATTTAGCAAGCATAATTGATGTGCATAGCAAGCAATCTAATTAATACTTTGTCTACCTAATTTATAGTTTTTATATATAATTGTTATTGTCTTTTACACTTAATAAGGTTAGATGTCTTTTATAAAAGCTGACAGTTTTCTCCTTTTGTCAAGCCAAGCTGTATGGCTAGCTTATACCAATATTTCTATTTAGCATAAGCTGTCCCAGGGTAAATTAAAATTTTATTATAGTTAATGAATTTATGATATATTTTCGTCCAAATAAGTTTTAGATAAAAAACTCAGTTAACAATTTATCAATAGAGTACCTATCTAATTCTGTCATGTACTTTATTTTTTGGTACATTAGCGATGCTAAACTATAGTAAAATATTTTAAACACTTTAAATAATTTGTGTTTACATGAACGTTAAGGGATAGTTACACATTGCTGTTTTAATCACTGTTTTGTCTTTATTCATTATTTGACAACCATCATAGAATTTGGCTAGTTGCTTTGAAGTTGTATGTGGCGGTAGCTAGAATTGCAGCTTTTGTTTGCACTATCATTGTGCGCAACTGAAGCTAATTTAATTTACAATTATTTATGGTTGCCGTTAGCAACCAACCTGACTTTAAACAATGTTACTGTTGGACTTACTTTGACTACGAAATACCGCTTTTCTTTTAAAGTGCATTTTTTTGCAACCGAAGCTACCGGCCTTTTAACATCTTTATTTGCGCAGATGTATTTTACTATATTTAATTTAATGTAGGATCGCTCTTTGTGGTTGTTGAGCTTTTACATCAGAGCCACTATAGTTGTGATTTCTTAGTTTAAGGCTCTAAAATTGATGTTATAGTATTTAATGTCTATTTTGAAAAGCTTAAAATCTTTTAGAACTGCATTTGCTGATTTCTTCAGTGTCCGTGTCATGAAAGATAATCCCTAATGATAGTATTTTTCTGCATTTTTTGCTTATTTGATCGCATACTTTGTCTGACTTTGAAATTGCTTTAGTACATCCTTGTAGGATGAAACTAAAAAAAGTTTTTTATGACTTCGCATATACTGCAATCAGTTGTCATTATTGCCATATATTTCTTAGCACAAGAACGCTGTGTAGATACTAAGTTGTTGGTTCTTTTTCTTTTTCTTTAAATACTAATTGTCAATTAATCTAATTGGTTTTAATTTGACATTGGTCTATGGTATTTAAACTTTGTGTGTGGGGCTGTTCATTGTCTGAGGAAGCGTGGTTGTACCCACGCGAAAGCGCTTACCGTTACCCACTGTTTTATGGATTAAAGGATTTTTTATCTTACTTTTACTACGTCTACTTGCTTGCTTTATGGATTATTGATTGCACATTAATTTGTTGCCTCATTGCATCGTGGTAGAGATCAGGTTACTGTTTCTACTTTTGACTTCTCTTACTTACCTAACAAGTTATCCTGTCTCACTCAACAAACTTAAGTGATCCACTCAGTTTTTTTCCACTTTCTGGATCGTCCTTCTCTCTCGCTCTCCCTCACAAATTAAGTGTAACTTAAAGCACAGGAAGAGCATGCCAGAGCAACAGAACTAATTAACAGCCATGTCATGTACTCAGATTATGTCACATACTCAGATTACATGACATGGCTGCTGACTTTACAGTCTGGATTCTAATTTACTATGGTTAAAACTGCAATGACTTCCGGGCATCTTCATTGATGCCTGCAGTCTTTCTTTCTTTCTAATCCAGGTTGTTTTAAAACAGTCCAACCACAAGAAAAATTGTTTGTTTTCCTTTTTTTTTAAAGCGGAACTTGAGCATCCATGCTCTCAAACTCCGAGTTCCACGAATCATCACACCTTCAACATTACAGACTAATTTGCAGTTCGCACTGCTACTAGTGTGTAAAAATAACTATTTAAACTTTTTTCTTTTGACAAAATTGGGGGGACCTGCAGCTTAGCAGTCCAATATCACGAGCTGCCCCTGCTTGCTGATCAAAGTGCCCTAGCGTTAATGAACATACCTACATCACAGAGAAAAAAATATGCAGCTTATATTTTAAATGCTAAAGAAGATCATTAGCAAAAACAAACAAAAATAAAGCCTACTCTGGCAGATAGTGCAGAGGACTAAAACTCCTTCAAGTTAATGAGCTGCTTCCTATGTTAAGGGTGTAGGGTTTGAATCTTTCTACCTTCATTTACTTGCTGTGTGACACTGAACAAGTCACTTAATCAGACACTGCTTTGGAGCAACTGGGAATTTGAGCTATGTTCCTTACTGGTCTCCAGGCCTGGATGCCTAGTAACAATAAACCTATAATGCCTTCTACACATTTTGACCAGCTAATGTACAGAATGGGACAAAAGGTGGAGATATCTCAAGTTATATCAAAAACAATCTCACTTCAAGGCTGGTCAAACAGTATGCCACACTTGAGCTCCTCCATATACAACTCACCATAAGCAAAATCCCTTACCATATCTTTGTGAGCTACAGGTCCCCCTCTCTAACCCACAAAATCCCTACCACTTAAATGAAATGAGATACTTTCCACTCATCCCAACACAACACTAAAGGGTGACTTCAACTATCCCACTCTAAAATGGGAATCATACATAACCTTGAATTTGCAGGCACAAAGATTCCTTAATTTTGTCAACATGACTGCCCTGGACCAGCTAGTCCATATGTTCACTAGGGGCTGCACATCCTTAACTTAATCCTCACCAAGATCAAGGAATGTTGTTGCATCCCCACAAGTGTGATGTCCTCACTGGTCAGGTCAGACTACAAAGCTGGCTCCTTTGAAAAATAAAATAAAATCCAAGACACCAGGTAACCCAAGAATTTTTAGGAATTATTTCAAGGAAAACTACCTACTTTTATGTGGCACCCAGACTAACTTTCTTCACTCTACCCTATCATCTCATCTACTCTAATCTTTAACCTCTCTCTTAGCTACTACATAGACTATCCTCTGCCCTTGGACTCCTTCTATGTTCAGATCTACTACTCTCTTTCTTTTCCTTCTCCTCTCTCTGTCCTCCCTGTTGTCTCTCACTTGTCGACTATTCTACCACCTCTCCTCTCTTCTTGTGTTACTCCCTCTTTTCTTCTTGTCCCCTGTACTCTAAATTTCTTATTTACTTTCCTGCTACTTTATTGTTACACCCTTTATCTATGAATGAATGAATATGCTCTGTAACTGACTTTGTATTTTTTGTTTATAATAGTTTAGTGTGGCTTGTCTGTTTGTTAGTTTTTGTTAACAATTAGCTTTTTATTAACATGTCATATTGTTATTTTGTTGTATTTTGTGTGGAGCTTTTCTCCCCGGGCCTCTACTGAAAATGGAAATATATCCAGTTAGACTAGCCCGGTCAACAAATGTATAATAAAATAAATAAATAAATAAAATAAAAATTCCTTCTAACCCATGGAACACCACTATTTATGCAGAGTCATTCACAAAAAAATATTACAATCATGTATACAGCTGCACAGAGGTAGTGGTACCTACCCAAATCAAGCACAGGACAAACTCAAAAAAAAAAAAAAAAACATTCTGGTGAAATCCCAGCATCAGTAGATTATATACCAAAAGGAAGAAAATCATTGCTAAAAATAGGAAATGCAGTGTCTAGCAAGGTAACAACTCCCAGACTCATCAAACTAATCAAACAACTTAGAGGATTAATAAAGTGTACCAAAACCAGATTACTGGTAAGGTAGCCTCCCAGGCTAAGGGCAGTCACAAAGCATTTTCCAATTATGTCCAAAATCTCAAAGGCAGTACACAGCAATGTGCTTAACTAATTGTAAATGGAGATAATTATACTGAGCTAGAGGACATATCAAGTCTACTGATCGATAAATTGAGCTCCATTTTACCCCAAGTTCTCCCCCAGATACTTGTCAAGAAATACTCCCTACTATAGCCAGTGGCAGATCCAGGAATTTGCAAAAAGGGGGGGTGCAGTCTGGTTAGCTGACTACCAGGGTGGAAGAGGGAAAGTGCGACACTGGGTCTGTTGGTTGTGAAAAGGTCACCTTAAGAAGCTCTTACATTGTGTGTGGAAAGACATTCATTTTTATTCAGCTGAACGTGATTTTGCTGTGGATATAGTAGTAGAAACAAATAATTCCTGTGCAGCACACAGCACATGTACAGATAGTACAAGTATTTTCAATGCATGCCTGCAAAAGATGATTGGTTGCCCATACCAAGTCACATTCTCCTTCCATGCCATAGCGGGTATATGGACTGATAAATGTGGAAGGAAACTCTCTGAATGTGGAAATAACCACAGCAAAACCTACTTTATTGTTATGCAACATAAAATATATACCACAGACACAGATGTTTGGATAAATTAGTAAAAGCTTTATTTAATGGATGCAATGAATGACTAACTCATAAAACTTTCCTAAGCAGACCATAATGTTTTTGAACTGTATACTGTTCTTTCTATGGTTTTAAGCACAATTAATTTTCTTTTAGAAGTATTTTAATAACAAAAGTTCTATTGTATCTTTTCTCTCTTTTAAGCAAATTCTAAAGTGTAGTGTAGGACGGGGAGGCAATGCAGGTCTCCAGGAGTTCAAAAATGCCAATGTTGGTTGTCTTCTTTCTCAAGTCAAAGTCCATTGAAATTTGAATTTTTTTTTCTTTGACTTCAATGTTTTCCAAGTCCATGGTCATCTGAATTTGAGTAATTTTCTCTTCCACCAAGTCTTCTTTCACACTGAACTTCTGTCATGTCGAACTTTCACTCAGCTTGGATTGCAGTTGTGACAACCACCACTGCTGCCAGTATGTGATGGGCATCAATATGTATTGTCTCCACACTGGGCCAGTAATCAAGGAGCCTGAATATTCACCACTGACACTGAAGAGGGGCGTGCACTTGGAATACAAATAGATACACTCAGTATTTCCAGAGGGTGATCTCTCTGCATCATGTACACATTCCCTTAAGAGCAAACAGGGAACACACTCAGCCCAGGTTCTGGATGTCCCTATATTTGTTTCCCTCCAGATCCCCAATAAGACTCCCCACTGTGTAGGGTAGCTGTAGGTTTAGGTCCTCAGCCAACTGTCCAAGTCAAGTCATCCATTACCCTCTCTGTAAACCCAGTGCTTCATATCCCTGCCCCAAGTAGCTGACACACACACACACACACACACACACACACACACACACACACACACACAGACTCTGAGAGACTTAATTTTCACAAACACACACCTGGGAAAGGCTCTCACAGGTTTACTAGCTATACCCCCTTCTGCCCAGACTATAAGGTAGCACTTCACAATCAGCTACTCTAAGGCCCTTAAAAAAGGGTGTCCAATTATACTGTGCAATATTAATACTAATATAAATGGTAGTAGTTCACCAAGATAGCCAGGCCTTCTGGAGTGGCCCACACAGTGTCACTGTGAACAGAAAATATTGAAAAAGACATTGAAGGACATACTCAGACAAATAAAGAAAAACAATATTTAAACTAAGATTCACTATATTTTTGACTGAATCTAAGAGAAGTTTACTGTTTCCTAGTAACTTACTTACTTGGGCAAGGCAGAATGAAATATGTCAGCAGTCTTTCTAGTCAGGCCCCAAACAGAATACTTTATATTCTGAGATTACTACAGGTAAAATATAATATCCAAGATGAATTGCAGAATGACCTCAGCTGGTCACCTGACTCTAGGTTCTCACAGTATCTCCATTTGTAGATTGAGACAGGACTTTAGCAGACTGCTACAATACACATTTAGAGCAAATTTTCACAAACACACACACACACCTGGGAAAGGCTCTCACAGGTTTACTAGCTATGCCCCCTTCTGCCCAGACTATAAGGTAGCACTTCACAATCAGCTACTCTAAGGCCCTTAAAAATTGTGTCCAATTATACTGTGCAATATTAATACTAATATAAATGGTAGTAGTTCACCAAGATGGCCAGGCCTTCTGGAGTGGCCCACACAGTGTCACCAAATAAATATAAGTACTCTCAATAGTTAGCTGCTCTCTACAAGAACTAGCCACATCAAAAGTTTTAAATATATTGAATAATAAATAATAAAAGTACATGAAAACACTGAATATATATTCATAGTACACCACAGAGTTCAAATCACAGAAAATATTGAAAACAACATTGAAGGACAGTTCAAATCACAGAAAATATTGAAAATGACATTGAAGGACAGTTCAAATCACAGAAAATATTGTAAAATACATTAAAGGACAGACTCAGACAAATAAAGAAAAACAATATTTAAACTACGATTCACTATATTCTTGACTGAATCTAAGAGAGGTTTACTGTTTCCTAGTAACTTACTTACTTGGGCAAGGCAGAATGAAATATGTCAGCAGTCTTTCTAGTCAGGTCCCAAACAGAATACTTTATATTCTGAGATTACTCCAGGTAAAATATAATATCCAAGATGAATTGCAGAATGACCTCATCTGGTCACCTGACTCTAGTTTCTCACAGTATCTCCTTTTGAAGATTGAGACAGGACTTTAGCAGACTGCTACAATACACATTTAGAGCTTTTTTGGCAATGTTTGGAGCCAGAAATATTTACAACACTTCCCCCTTCTTTAGAAAAGCTAACAGATAGTGGCTGCTCCAAGACCTACCAGCTCTGGGCCTACTCAGTACTGTGGTGTGTTATTTAATGATTTAAAAGCTCATTTACATTTCTCTTATTCTTCTTAAAATAAGTCAGCTGGTCAACCATTGCTGTGTCAGTGTCCTCTATTGAAACATCTACATTTAATTCAGTTACCATAATACATGCACATTTTTCTTCATTTCAGCAGGGTACACTGTTGATACATTTTAACATAACATATAAGCAGAGCTCACAAATGCATTTTCAGTATAAGCATTTGTACAAATCAGGTTGATATACTAATGACATACAATTGTTTATAAAATTCCAGCTAGCTGCGCTGGCACAAGTCTTACATCTACTGCCCTACTTCTCCCTGACATGGCTGGCAGTACCACCTATTGTCGCAGCAGTCACCTTAGCTTCAGCACTGGAGAAGTAGTTCTAATTTGGGGAATGCAGTACTTTCTACAAGTGTGATTTGTAATTGGAACATTCTCTGTACCAATGACCATTTTTGGGACTTGAATATAAACTGACGTTTTCCAATGCAATTGTTGCCATCTTGTTTTCCATAGCTGCTGGCAACTTAAATGCAGTAGTATTACATTATCATTTTTCAGGATGTTGAACTATTCAGCTGATGGTTCAGCCTTATTAGCAAGGCTTTCTAATGTCCATTTAACTTCACTCTTCAGGATGTTTGGCTGTAGTTAAAGAACACATCATTGAACATGTTAGTGATGTTGATGTCATTGTCAACTTAATATGTTGTCTTTGCTGCAACTGAATTCTGTAGTGGTACTACTTTGACTCAGTTCTGTGATCCTTTATCTTCTGTTTCTGTCAGGTTTTCTCCCATTTTTTTATTTTTAGTCTTGTCCATTTGTACCTGGAAGTTTCCCTTAATATAACTCGTATTCTTGAACATATTTTTTTGTTCACCTTTTATTGTCTTCTTCCAGTTCTTTGCATTGCTCATTTAAACATCCCTCCTGAACTACTCTTATTATAATCTATGAAATTCTGCATTAAAGTTTTACATAATGTACCCTATCCTCAATGTCTTTAGATATTCTTCTTTCCCCAGCCACTTCTAAAGCCTTCACAGACAGTCATCTTGCCTTCTTAATCTTCTGTTTAGAATTATTTTATCACTTCCTGGTTAATATTTCAAACTTCTGTCCATAGTTCATGTACTCTGTCCATCTTGCCTTGTTGTTGTGTCTTTTGGCTTTTCCCGGTTAGGGGTTGCCACAGCAGAACTCCAGTTTGCTAATGATTGGCAGTAAATTTTTACGTGCCAAGCTGCCAGCCCTGATGCACAACCTTCAATGAAGGTATGCCCATTCATGCATGTCTCCACACAGAAGATGCTCTAGCTGAGAATCAAACAGGATGTCTTACTGTGAGATGACAATGCTACCGCAGCACCACCATCGTGCCTATTCCCTTATATCCCCTGCCATCCTTCAACATAGCTGCTAACAGTGGCACTATCATCTCCCCAGAAGCCCAAACTAAACTACTGGGTGTCATAGTTGATAACAACCTGAAGTTTGATGTGCATATCAATCAGACTATCAAAACCATTAATAAAAAACTTGGCTCTCTTTACAAAATCAAACCTTTCCTTACCCCACTTGCTAGAACTGCAATTGCCCTTTCCCATCTGCTATCAACTCTTCTCTACGCCTCATCTCTATTCTCCAACTTAAACAAAACAGATAGTAATAAACTATCATCCTGCTATAACCTTATTGCCAGATTTGCTACTGGCACAGCCTACCGGACACACCAATGTCACAACCTAAATCGCCTAGGATGGCTTGAACTTCCAAGCCTACTGCAATTCAACCAGCTAATAGTGGCACATAAAGTCCTTTACCAACCAGAAAATACACCTGCACTAAAGAATATTATCAGCCCCTACACCAGCACCCGGCCACTGAGATCATCCACTAGACTCCTAGTTCAAACATACAAGTCCAGTTACTCAGCTGGGGACTCTCTGTTTGCCAGATCTGTTGGAAAAATATGGAACAGACTCCCAGCTGACTTGACCCTAGAACCCTCACTAACTCAATTCAAAAACAAACTCATTAAATACTTCAAAACTCATTGGTTATGTCCTTGTACTAACCCCGACTAGTGACCTCTCTATTTCTTAGGTGCCTTACCTTCAACTACTTCTAACTTTTTTCTACCACACCATTTCAGGAAGGGTCAATTGTATAACTGCTGCTCAGTGTGTCATAAACCTGAATGTAATGTTATGTATGTTTAACTTTGAAAATAATGTTATGTTTTGTAAAGTGTTTTATAATAAGTTAGTACTATATGTGCTAAATGCTGGTATTGCTTATGACTGTAATCTGCTTGAAACTAGCATTTACTAAATGTTCAATGTGAATTATTATCTTGGAGCCTTTCTCCCTGGGCCTCCACTGAATATGGACATGTATCCAGTCAGACTATCCTGGTCAACAAATGTAAAATAAAAATAAATTATATCTATTCTTCATCTTCAGTAGAAGTTCATTTGTAGTATTGCTCAGCTGGAACCTGACTAGTCTAGTCATTTTTCTTGTTTTCTGTAAGTTTAAACTCTACAGTAAGAATCAGATGGTTTCTGCCACAGTTAGCTCTGGGTCTTGACTTTGATGACTGTATAGAATTCTTTTGTCTCTGATTGTCATGGATATTGCTGTTCTTATTGTGGTAATGTCCATCTGATGATATCCTCATGTAAAGCCATCTCTCAGGCTGTTGGAAAACAGTGTTTGCTGTGACTTCTGAATTACCTTGGCAGAAAAACAATCTTATGTCTGCTTAATTTTATATACTGATGCCAGACCTGCCTGATATTCCAACTGTAGTTTTTATAACAACTTTAGCATTTCAGTCACCTACATTGAATGTAATATCTTGTTTCTTTTTCCCAAAAGGTGGCTGCATCTGTATTCATCCATTCTTTTGGTGGTGTTGAAAACAGCACATAGTCTAAACCATACAGACAATCCTCTTTGATATAATATGCCACAAAATTCAACTGCTCTACCGATAAGTGCTGACATTGTCACAGGGAACTTTCAGATTCACTTAAATTTTCTGTGAACACTTTGTGTGAAAAGTAGAAAGTGTGTGGTTTGTGATGATATATGCAATACTGCTACATGTGATTTACTCACTAATATCCCTTAATGAACAATTAATGTCACTGATTTCAATTGCATGCTTTATGCTGACTGAACTGCCATGACTGGTTTCACCAACAGTACAATGACCTTATGTGTTGCCTGTGGAGTAGATGCATTCTGTGGTGGTAGTACTCTGACTGACATCTGTGATGGTACTTTTCTGACTTTTTATGTTGCCTGTGGAGTATATGACTTCTGTAATGGTAGTACTCTGACTAACTCTACTGACTTGTATAGATATCTTCTGTTATGGTAGTACTGTGACTGATTACTGGTACTTCTCTTACTTTCTATGCCGCCTGTGGAGTACATGACATCTGTGATGGTAGTACTCTGACTGACTTCACTGATGGTACTTCTATGACTTTGTATGTTGCCTGTGGAGTAGATGACTTAAGTGATGGTTGTGCTCTGACTGACTGTGTTGCCTAAGGAGTAGATGACGTCTGTGATGGTAGTACTCTGACTGACTTCTCTGATGGTACTTTTATGACTTTGTATGTTGCCTGTGGAGTAGATGACTTATGTGATGGTTGTGCTCTGACTACTGGTTCTTCTCTTACCTTTTATGTTGCCTGTGGTGTAGATTACTTCTGTGACAGTACTGCTCTGACGTCACTGAATTCTCTGACTCTTTAGATTGCCTTTGGAGTAAGTGAGTTCTTTCACTGGTTGAAATCCAAGGTCACTTTCTGTTATAAAACCTTTAATTACCCAAAATTATTATGTACTTTCTGTTTTTAGCAACAAAATCCTTGGGGGTAATGACAGGGATGTTTTCAAGACTTCATCAATCCTAATACTGGGATTTTGTCTTTCTTCCTTCAGAAGTCATTGTCCAAAGTTAGTAATTTAGCAGTTTTGTAAACCTTGATATTTTACCAAAAATTCTTGTCTCTTCAAGAAGCCAAGCTACTGTAATTCAATGGTTTTCTCCCTTTACACACATTTTCTAGATGCTGAACTCCATTTACATAGAGGACAGGAAATCTACTTTTTGTAAATGTTGCAGCCATGGCATTTGTTCTGTTCTACCATCCACAGGATGAGTGTAAATCTCCATTGTCCAACACAGCATCTCATGTAGGTATCCTCAGCTGGTATGACTGATGCAAACAGCATACAATAACACATTGCTTCCCATGACAAACAGTCAATGTGTTATACCATCAAAAAATACATGGAAAACTGTGCATGAGTGCAGAGCAAGTCAGTCTCTTTACCAAATCTTTGTTTTGTAAGTGTAACACTAAGCATTTTGTAATGTCCTCTATTTTCCCATGCTGTACTGTAGTATATGTCACAAACTTTCAGTCATGCCAGTGTTCAATTCTTAATTAAGTGAATTAGTAAGTAGCATTCTTCTTGGGTGTCTTTCTGCAAATAAATCAATTACTGAAGAATAGTCTGTCAGGATGTCTCTATGCATGAACTGCAACACTGAACTGTTAAGGCGCTCTTGTCCCATGATACTCTGGAGTTCAGACTTTATCAGTTTTAAGGCTGAATTAGCCTTCTCTATTCCAGCAGTTGTGAATGGAGTTAGCAAGAGGGTATTTAGTATGAATGAAATGTTTGGGAACATATTGACATTTGTTTGTGAATGTCTGCTTCAAGTCATTTGGCAGTGCAGAACTGGCTAATAAAGCTTCCTATGTCCTCTTCCGCAGTCTGAGCTATTGCTGGAATGTTCTAGGTGAAGGCAAGTCAAAAAAGTGTTAAGTGAATTTGCTCTTTCTAATGTTAAGCAGTTCAAGTTTGATGGAATAAGTGAATCCTTGAATAGCTGTTGATGCCATTGTAGTGAATTAGCTGGAATGTTCATGAATAAAATGATCCAGAAAGGGAATAAAAAATGCTGTCCTCCAGAACACTTCTGAAGTCTCTCCACCAACATTGTTCCTCATTGTTTGTTACAGAAATGTGGAAGGAGTAATTCAGCCTTACTGCAGAAGCTCCCCATTCCTGACATGTCTCTAAAGATATTTCTAAACTCATGCTCAATAGCCCACAGCTCATCAGGCACACAACTGACTTACTCATATGCATGCAGTATGTCTTGTGACAATCTTTGCAGAAGTTTGCTAAGGGGCTTAGTAAAGCCAAACAAGAACTTTGCTGACTGGAAAGAAACAATAAAGCACTTGCCTTTCATTGTAAATTCATGTCCTGTACTGAGTCCTCTAGACACCTTTGCCTTTTGGGGAGTACTTGAAAAACAAACCAACTTCCTTCACTAGATTTAACATTAGTCATACTTCTGGAGCTTGGCAAGCCTTTGAAAGTATAATTTTTTCAGCTGTGACTAGCACAATGGAAAAAATAGCATGTGGTATTTTTTTTCTTGAGACAAAGCTGCACAGCCTTTTTATGCTCCAGCCATGTTTCCAGCATCATTGTACCCTTGAGCTCTGCAGTGCTGAAGATTCAATGTTAACTAAAAGAATACAGGGCTTAAGTAAAATGTCCTATGCAGACATCCTTAAGGCCCTATCCCTGTATTCTTTCTCCTACAGGTTTTTGAGGGGAGATCTATGCCTGACATACAGGTCATTGTCAGATCCCACTCTGATGGACCTCCTGCATACATGCAAAACAAACAGCATCAGAATTACCCATTCTAACGACTTAAACCTTACCTGTGATATAAATAGGACCTGCTCAAGAGACAGGTATGTATCCCAGAGATTACCTCATCTCTGGAACATGTTCCCCATCCATGTGAAGCAGAGTTCCTACCTAACTCAATTCAAGTGCAACCTGGAAATTGGATGGGGAACAGGAACTTCATTCCTGGTTTGGCACCTCATCCCTGGTTTGGTGCCTATGTCTCTAATGGACACAGGCAACCTATAAATCTTTCATCTCCCAGGCCCTAGCTTGTAAATATTTCATCTTCCAAATCCCTGCTTACACTTATCAAGGGTGTTAGAACTTGCCAGAGATTTGGAATGAATGGCTAGGCTTAAAAAGGCCCTTGTAGTGGTTAGCCTAGTAAACACGTATGAACGTATGAACTTTGTTAGGCATGCAACCACCTTATTGCAGATGTCCTCTCCAGTCACAGATTCACATGCAATAAACTCTATGAATCTCTCCACAGGATGGCCATTCTTCACATATCATAGTACAACTCCAAGTTGTTCCCAGTTGCTTATATCTGCAATTCCATCTGCTTGGATGGAATAAAAAGGTCCAGGAGGCTGTTGTTTAATATCCTTTATTATCTGCTGTTAAATGTATTCTTTAATACAGTCTAGCAGTTCATTCTGCACTGTTTTTGAAATATATATTGCATTCTTTTGGTATGTCTGCAAGTGGCTTTGTAAATCTCTGTCACTAGCATCATTTCAGAAATTAACTAGAGATCTGAAGTCTCCTTTGATGATCTTACAGTCAGATGTGCAGTCATCTCTATGTCCATGAAGTGCTATCCCTTGCCTTCTACAGTACTCCAGACACTTTATAATAGAGGATAGTAGAGCTCTGTTTTGGCCACCTGCAGCTGTGTAGCATTTGAAATTGCAAAGCCCACTCTGACATTGATTGTCACTTGTGATTTTAAAAGCATGTAATTTTGCCTCATATTTCTTGTGGTACTCTAATTCCGAGTGTTGCTGAATATCAGCTTTAGTATGCTTCCAATTACAGTATGTCTGCTCACTGAATAACTTTGCCCATTCTGTCTGTGTTGGTGTTGGAAATAACATGAAGGCTAAAAATACAGCCCATCCTGTTTCACTGAAGATACCAGAAAATTAAACTGGTCTAGCCACAAGAGCCGACATTGATGAAGGGAACTTCCTGATTTTCTTCTTTATTCTGTGAAGGCTTTCAGTGGAAAATAGAAACTGTCATGTGGTTTGTGATGATTTATGACAATGACTTTCTCCTAATCTACAGTATTAGTACATGTGATGTACTCACTAATATTTGTCAGTGAACAGTTTGTGTCACCGATTTCATCTGACTGCTTCTTACCTTCTTCCTCTTAGCCCACCCCACCCCTTTCATCCGTTTCGCTGTTGATAATTTCTTTTATGATAAGGTAGTTCTAGCCACGGTGGTACAGTGGTAGCATTGCTACCTCACAGCAAGAGGTTCTCCTGTTCGATTCACGGCTGGAGTGCCTTCTGTGTGGAGTCTGCATGTCCTCCCCGCAGTCGAGTGGCCTTCGAAAGACATGTGTGAATGGGCGTGCCTTCACTGAAGGTTGGGTGTCGGGCTGGCAACTTTGCATCATAAAAAAAAATCTACTGCCAATCATTAGCGGAACTCCGGTATATATATATATATATATATATATATATATATATATATATATATATATGAATAGAAAATTTACTAAATGATGCTGTACTTTAAAAGTTTGATTTGTTTATATATGAAGGAAGGAGCTCATGTCTGAGCTGAAACATCTTAGTAATCCTTGTGTACTTTGCATTTCTTTTTTGGGTTTGCAGGCATCCATTGAATAGATTGTGTTTTCCTGTGAATTTAGTTTTTTGTTAGTAAATCGTTTTGTTTCTGTAACAGTATGCTCTTTAGTGGAGACAAAATTAGTTGTATTTTACTTAGCCATAGTATTAGGGAAGTTATCACCTCTTGATATTTGTTTTCATTTTTTTAAACCAGCAGTCAGAGAGTCATGTGTGCTTGATGACACAGAAAACACAGTTAATGAATATAGTGCCATCAAAGAGGTCAATCAAGGTAATACTATCTTGGAAGTCAGCAGTTCAAGAGATAACCTAGAAAGCGAGAGACACACTGTAAGTGTAGTCAGTTATGTCAGTATTTATTTATTTATTTTATTTATTTATTTTACATTTGTTTACCAGGAAAGTCCAACTGGACACAGGTCCATTTTCAGCGGAGGCCCGGGGAGAAAACCTTCACATTACAATACATTACATAAGAGTAAAAATAAGTAGACCATATATACATGTGGCATATATATACACATCAGGACAAAATGCTGGTGATTAACAAACATACATATAGCATATATACACACAACAGGACATCATGCTAGTGATTAACATTTCTTACAGTAGACAATCAGAGGTACATTTTTTTTTTCTTTTGCAGTTATACGTTTTGTAAGGTAAATGTAATGGGACATGTAAACATCAAAGGCAGTAATGAAATAATTCCCATTCACCTTATCCATAGTCAAGAACATCATTACATTTAAAGTAGCAATTACCCCCCACATATTTACTAGCTCACTATCTCTGCTACCCTCTCTTAACTAGAGGATACCAATTGCCTGACCAATACGTTTTGGCCATACTGCAGCTCCCTAACACATAAAACAATAGCTCTTGCACTGGCCATACTCTCCATCACTTTTCTGTAACCATATACCCAGCATTTCCTGATGCTTATATAGCTCCTAAGTCCCTAACATCACTTCAACTTGTAGCTACAATCAACTCCCATTAGCACGTCTTACACTCTCATCCACCTATCACTTCAAATCTCTTACCTCACAAACTCCCACATATACCTAATACTGCACATTTAATACAACACCAATTTCACTCATTCATAGATAGTACCCTTGCATGTAACACATTCTTTCTGAAACTAGATAACATGGTTACACATATCAGACCCAACTACTAAAAGCATCATTCTACCCATTAATAATCTTCACCCTACTCCTACTTTCCATCCTGTCCTCCTACCACACTCAGCTTCATAACCACACCCCATCCCCTTGGCAAACTGATTCCACAGCCAACACCACAAAACTAAAAAACTTCCCTATATCGGCATGTGACCTTACCTCCCACCTACCCTTCTCTTACTCACGCATTAAACTGAAAATCAAAACTAGTCCCCTCTTCTCAAAGACAAACTAAAATAATTCACAAATTGACCAAACTCTATTGACACCTACCCAATAAACTCACTTGCAGTGGTGATATACATCCCAGTCCAGGACCCAAAATGTCAATGAGCCCAAACTTAAATCAGCTAAATCCCCTACACCACAGACCTACCTCAGCTCTCCTCTTCTTAAACATTAATGTAAGAATTTATGATCTTCATGCCTGCTAGCTCTATACAAACCAGGTATCGCTGTGTTAACTGAAACATGGCTCAAACCATCTGCATATTGTACTATTGAGGCAGTGGGAGAGGATGAAGAGATCTGATTTGTAAATAGAGAGAACAGCAATGGGCCAAGGATGGATCCTTGAGGGACTCCTATGGTTACTGGTAACAGGGGGGACAATTGGTCCTGCCATAAGACTGCCTGCTGATGGGCAGATAAGTAGCTGTTGAACCATGATATAGAGAAGGGACTTATATTTAGGGTGGATAGGGTATCAAGAAGCAGACTGCAAGTGAGTTTATGGAGTAGGTGTCGATAGAGTTTGGTCAATTTGTGAATTATTTTAGTTTGTCTTTGAAAAGAGGGGGACTAGTTTTGATTTTCAGTTTAATGCGTGAGTAAGAGAAGGGTAGGCGGGAGGTAAGGTGTGCTGCCCCTACCCTTAGTCAACTGCAAACCCTTACCCAAAATAACTTCATCCTACCTGAAACCTGGTTCACTAACATCAGACTTCTTAATCCCAAAAAAAAAACTAATTCTTTTCATCCCTGGCAGAGCTCCTCTCCTAAATAATAATGTCACCATTAGCTCCAAAGAAAACATTCAAATCAGTCCAACCACACATGCTAAACTGGTAGGTGTAGAAATAGACAATAACCTGAGGATCGACATCCACATAGCACAAACCATTAAGAAAGTTAATAAAAAACTTGGTCTCCTCTGTAGAAACAAACAGTTTATGACAAAACGCACCAAAGTAACCATCACAAGGACTCATCTTCTATCTACCCTCCTCTATGCCTCTCCCATCTTGACCAATCTCCACCAAACTGATCTAAATAGAATGGAATCTTGCTACAACAAGATTGCCAAGTTTGCTACTGAAGCTTCATATAGGTCCCACCACTGTCTGTCCCTTAAGCAAATCAACTGGGTTGAGTTGCCTCATATACTTCTACTCAATCAACTCTCTATAGCACACAAACTCTACTACGTTGCTGAGATACCTCCAGCACTTCAGCACCTAATTCAGCCCCACATTCCCTCTAGAGCCTTAAGATCTAGTAACCAAAACCTCATAACTGTCATCAAACATACAAACATAGATGGTAAGTCCCTCTTTGCCAACACCATTGCCAAAACCTGGAACACACTACCAAGCCAAATAACTTCTACTACCTCCATTAGTTAATTCAAAAAACTCCTGAAAACCCACCATCTAAGTAACTGGCTAAGCTCATGCCACTCACCAGGCTAATCCATACCAAGAGAATTTGTCAGGGTACAGCTATGTATAAACTGTTTCTCCCCTGGAAGCTTACAAATCCGTATACATTTACCTTACAAAACTTATAACTGCAAAAGAAAAAAAAATGTACCTCTGATTGTCTACTGTAAGAAATGTTAATCACTAGCATGATGTCCTGTTGTGTGCGTGTGTGTGTGTGTATATATATATATATATATATATATAACCTCCACAGGCCTCCGCTGAAAATGGACCTGTTTCCAGTTGGACTTTCCCGGTAAACAAATGTAAAATAATTAAAATAAATAAATAAATACTGACATAACTGACTACACTTACGGTGTGTCGCTCGCTTTCTAGGTAATCTGTTGAACTGCTGACTTCCGAGATAGTACTACCTTGATTGACCTCTTTGATGGCACTATATTCATTAACTGTGTTTTCTGTGTCATCAAGCATACATGACTCTGACTGCTAGTTAAAGAAAATGAAAAAAAAATATCAAGAGGTGATAACTTCCCTAACAATACGGCTAAGTAAAATACAACTACATTTGTCTCCACTGAAGAGCATACTGTTACAGAAACAAAACGATTTACTAACAAAAAAACAAAACTCACAGGAAAACACAATCTATTCAATGGATGCCTGCAGACCCACAAAAGAAATGCAAAGCACACAAGGATTACTAAGATGTTTCATCTCACACATGAGCTCCTTCCTTCATATATAAACAAGTCAAACTTTTAAAGTACAGTATCATTTAGTACATTTTCCATTCATTACCTGATTTCCTTTCAAAACTGAATCAGTAAAAGTTATGAACACCTTAATTCACAAAATCCTAGACAAATACTTTACCTCAGGAAATAAACTGTCATATATATCTGAACTATCTAATATGATCATACAGAAAATAGGACATTATCCTGTACTTTGGTGCTATTCTCACCCACAATGACTTACCCTCAGAGACTGAACCTTCTCCGTGTTTTATGGCCTTTCTAAAAAGTTTGAAAAGAGACTGTTGTAGTTCTTGTTTGCCTTCTGAAGACATGGCAGCACTTTGTCCTGACATACTGCAGCTCATTTCAATACAAGAATTAACTGCTTCTGTATCTAATGTACAAAATGAAACAAAGTCAAGTATTAAGTAACTGCTTCTGTATCTAATGTACAAAATGAAACAAAGTCAAGTATTAAGTAACTGCTTCTGTATCTAATGTACAAAATGAAACAAAGTCAAGTATTAAGTAACTGCTTCTGTATCTAATGTACAAAATGAAACAAAGTCAAGTATTAAGTAACTGCTTCTGTATCTAATGTACAAAATGAAACAAAGTCAAGTATTAAGTAACTGCTTCTGTATCTAATGTACAAAATGAAACAAAGTCAAGTATTAAGTAACTGCTTCTGTATCTAATGTACAAAATGAAACAAAGTCAAGTATTAAGTAACTGCTTCTGTATCTAATGTACAAAATGAAACAAAGTCAAGTATTAAGTAACTGCTTCTGTATCTAATGTACAAAATGAAACAAAGTCGGAAGTATTAAGTAACTGCTTCTGTATCCTAATGTACAAAATAAAACAAAGGTGACTTGAATG
>NC_056739.1:1622168922-1622185829 GCF_019279795.1 Protopterus annectens
TCCAATATCTGATTTGGAGGAAAACTTTGTTTCAAATTTGCCAAAGGGGCTTTTGGGTCCCAGGTCCCCTAATTACTTCTTCTGTGCCAGTGGATTACCACCTATGTGGTAATTTGTGGAGCACTTTGTTTTGCCAAAGGGGATGACTATACACTTTTTGGCATTTAGCTTGAGGAGCCATGGCTCTGGCACCAGTTGTCTGTTTCTATAGGAAGCCCTTTTGTAGGATGCTTTTGGTCGGCTGGAGAGTCAATTATGGCACCCTAGTTTGCAGTCATCTCTCTGAACTTGGTCAGCCACAGTCCTTCCTTGTTGGCCTGTACCTCCGAGAAATATATACCATCCGAAACAAGAGAGATCCCAGGACTGAGCCTCTCATGGGATGCCACTTGCTTAACTGGTTTGGAGTCTGACATGGCTCCAGCAATTCCTAACCATGTGGGTTCTGTCAGCCTTGAGCCAGTTTGCAACCCATCTAGTGACATAGGGGTTTATATTTAAGCTGGTGAGCTTATCTATAATGCCAGAGTGGGGTATTGTATCAAAGGCTTTTACTTGTAGGTCCAGGTAGGCTGTGTGGACCACCTTCCCTTAGATCAATGGCAGCGGTGACTGTTTCAAAGAAATCGACCAGGTTTAAGAGGCAGGATCTGCCCTTAACAAAGCCGAACTGGGTACGATCCAGTGTCTGTAGGTCCCCAATATCTTTATTTATGAGGTCCATGATGATCCTTTCCATAGCTTTGCAGACCAAGCTAGTCAGGCTTATGGGGTGATAGTTTCCAGGATCCGTTGAGGCATCACCTTTGTGGAGAGTGTCCACTGTTGCTGTACACCACTCTTTGGGTACATATCCTGTAGTAAGGCTGAGATTGAACAGTAGTTTTATGTTTGGGTTTAGTTATTCTTGGAGTTTATGTAGGATGCAGCCCAGGACACTGTCTGGTCTCATTGATGCTGTGTTTTTTACTTTGGAGAGGGCGGCTCTTACCTGAGCATCTGAGATGTCAGGGGAGCAGCACTCTGCTGGGATAGATATTTGCCCATTTGGTGGGGAAGGGGGGGGGGGGTTGCGCTCAACCTGTCAGCTAGGATGTTGGCAATGTCTGTGGGTTCAGTGTATTTTTTGTCATTTTGGACTAATTCTGAGCATATCTGGGAATTCCCACCCAGGTTCCTAACACATAACTAAAAGCTTTGTGATTATCCTTAGTGTCCTGTGCAATTTTTCTCTCGAAGCTGGCCTTAGACGATTTTATGAGTGCCCATAGTTTTTTGCTAATACTGATCAGAGATGCCTTCCCTTTTTGGGATTTTGCTCTATCATGTAGTAGCTTCCTCCTTCTATTGTATAGTTTGTTTACAGGCTGGGGTCCATCAGACAGGATGCCCAAGGCTCTTTGGAGGGATTGGGTCTTGGTTTTATTTGGGATTGCATGATCCATGCATTCCTGAAAGGTGTTTATAGAGATGCGCTTATAAAGGATTCTCAAGTGTCTGGGCCATTATTTTCCCACAGGCCCAGAGGCTTTGAAGGATTCCACCTCAGTTTGAGAAGTGAAATTTGCTTTTAGAGAAGTTTTTTCACTGTGGTTTTTCTGGACAGGGGCTGGGGTCGGGATGCGAATATCCAGTGAGATTAGTTTATGGTCTGATCTTACCAGTGAGGGATACACTTCTGGTCTGGAGCATAGAGTCCCCATGTTAGTGATGATCAGGTCCAGTATGTTTCCCCCTCTTGTGGGAGTAGTAACAAGTTGTTCCATAGCATTTGAGTTTATAAATTCTAGGAACCTTTGGGCTAGGGTGTTGGAGCTAGAGTAATGCTCCCAGTCTATGATTGGGTAGTTGAAGTCGCCCAATATAATGGTGTTTGGAGAGACCTTCATATTTTCCAGTGTTCTCAGGAAGGCCGAGTGGGGTTCCTGGGTTTGGGAGGGTGGTCTGTAGCAGGCTATAAACTGGAAGGCAGTTTTACCCACTGTTAGTTGCACATGGATAGTCTCTGATGCTTCATGCTGTGCCACCAACCTGGAGGTGTGGGTATCTTTGACGAATATTGATACCCTCCTTTTGTGGTTCAGTCCAAGTTTTGGGAAAAACATGGTATGAGGTATAACCTGGTAGTGCTGGGGTGCTCTTGGGAGCCTTGAACCAGTTGTCTGTTACTGCACAAATATCGATGCTCTCCATGCTAAGGAGAGTTTTGAATGCTGCATCTTGAGGTTTAGACTTCTGGCGTTGAGTAGCATTACTTTTAGTTTCTTATCTCTTGTGATATGGCAGTGGGTTTGTCTTTTGAGCCTTGCCTAAAAGGCACTATGGGGTGGCAAGAGCCTTTGCCAATATCCAAAGCCCAGGGGGTGACAGGTGCAAGCCGTCCCTAGCTTAAGCATCGTGGTTGTCGAGCATGTCATCCCAGGCTGACAGGCATTGGATCCCCTTTGAATGACACCAATACTTAAGCCAATTGTTGAAATTGATCATCTTGTCTTCATATTGTGGCATCATTCTTGGTGAGGGTAAGATGCTACTCAAGGTCAGGGTCATACCAGCCTGGGCTACATGCTCAGAGAGCTCCTCTATGTCTCTTTTCATGTAGTCCAGGGAGGTATGTCTCAGGTCATTCACACCAGCATGGACAATGACTCCATCAGAGTCATATTTGTACTTGCCTTGGAGTGACCTGAGTGCTGTGTTATGTGGCGGATCCTAGCCTCGACAGGCAGCTCACCGTGACATTCTCCTTGTTCATACTGGTGAGCGGGACGTCAGTGTGCCTGATGATAGTGTCACCTATTACAAGTGTATCAGGTGTGCTGTTTAGCCTTAAGGGCTGTGACTGTTCGGCACACTGGCTTTGTGGAGCTATGTGTTGCATGTGTTTTGTTTTGGGGTAGCGTTGCTTGGGTGTTGTGTCTGCTTTGGAGGTCTCTGCTGCTTAGGTGTGATTTTTATTTAGAGCCTCCTGAGTATGTTTTGTGTGTTTATGTGTTTGGTCTGCTGTGTCATTGGTAGGTCTATGTGAGACTGGAATTGTAGTGAAGGTGTGGTTTCCTTCTCCTCCTGACTGGTTATGCCAATACTGAGTTGAGAGAGCTTAGCCTCCCAGTTTGGCTATATGGTTGCATCTCTCTCACACATGTGTTGGAATTTGTTGGGAGGAGGAGAGGGTTGTCTGTGTACATGAGGCAGTTGTAACATTGCCTCAAGATTCCCAGATTCACCAGCTGGACCGGAGAGTAGATTGACAACTGACCTTTGGACATGCTAGAATAGTATTGGGAATTCCTTTATAATTGAAAAAAAAGGGCCAGTGGGGAACAAGGTACTCAAGGGGAGTTTGTGAGGGTGTAGTGCTTTTAATTTTTTAGTGCTGACTTATATAATTGCTTTAGTGAGCAAGTGCCAGGCTTTAGAGTAGGAATATTGGATCTTTGGAACACTGCCTAAAAAAGGCACTATTGGGGTGGCAAGAGGCTTGGCCAGTATTCAGAAGCCCAGAATTGACAGATGCATCTCTGGCAAAGCATCAAGGTCTGTTAATCATGTCATCCAAGGCAGACAGATACTGGATCCCCTTAGAATGACACCAGTAACTTAGCCAATTGTTGAAATTGATCATTTTCTGTTTGTACTGTGGTATAATTCTGGGTGATGGTAGTATGCTGCTCAGGGCTAGGGTTATAACTGCCTGGGCTACATAATCTGAGAGCTCCTCCATGTCTCTTTTCATGTAGTCCAGGGAGGTACATCTCAGGTCATTCACACCCACATGTACAATGACTGTGTCATATTTGTACTTGTTGTTGAGGGACCTGAGTGCATGCAATATGTGGCGGATTCTGGCACCTGACAGGCAGCTAACTGTTATTTTCTCCTTATTCAGCCTAGTGAGTGGGACATCAGTGTGCCTCACTATCAAGTCACCTATGACTAGTGTGTTGGGCATACTGTTCTGCCTTAGGGGCTTTGGTTGAGTGGCAAACTGTTTATGAGAGTTATGTGTCTCAGGATTAGTGTTGTGTTGTGATGGTCGAGTGAGCTTCTGCCTTGGAGGTCTCTGCTGTTTGGGTAGATTTTTATTCAGAGCCTCTGCAAAGGTGGGTATGTGGTTTGTGTTTTTATATTAAGGCAGTGCTGGTGTGTGTTCTGGATGGCTATGTGTTCCATATGGTGTGGTGCAAGTGTTGACCTTCTCCTCTTGACCAGCTATTCTGGTCTTGGCTGGAGAGTGCGAGGTTTCCAATCTGGATATATAAGTGCATCTCTCGCAAGTCTGAGTGTTGGGAGGTAAGAGGTAAGGGTTGTCGGTGTACATGAGGCAGTTGTTACATTGCCTCAGGGTGCCCAAGCTCACCAGTTTAATATGAGAAAGCACAGGGAACTGACCTTTAGACTTGCCTGGATGGGTGGGTATTAATAATAAGTACTGGAGCTGCTTCCTTGTAGAAAGTTTAGTGCTGGTAGCACTTTTGTTTGCTACAATAATTGCAAAGTCCCTTACCATATCTTTGTGAGCTACAGGTCCCCCTCTCTAACCCACAAAATCCCTACCACTTAAATGAAATGAGTCACTTTCCACTCATCCCAACACAACACTAAAGGGTGACTTCAACTATCCCACTCTAAAATGGGAATCATACATAACCTTGAATTTGCAGGCACAAAGATTTCTTAATCATTAGTGGAACTCCGGTATATATATATATATATATATATATATATATATATATATATATATATATATATATATATATATATATTGTGCACTTTGCATTTCTTTTGTGGGTCTGCAGGCATCCATTGAATAGATTGTGTTTTCCTGTGAATTTTGTTTTTTTGTTAGTAAATCGTTTTGTTTCTGTAACAGCATGCTCTTCAGTGGAGACAAAATTAGTTGTATTTTACTTAGCCGTACTGTTAGGGAAGTTATCACCTCTTGATATTTGTTTACATTTTTTTAAACCAGCAGTCAGAGAGTCATGTGTGCTTGATGACACAGAAAACACAGTTAATGAATATAGTGCCATCAAAGAGGTCAATCAAGGTAGTACTATTTTGGAAGTCAGCAGTTCAAGAGATAACCTAGAAAGCGAGAGACATACCGTAAGTGTAGTCAGTTATGTCAGTATTTATTTATTTTATTTATTTATTTTACATTTGCTTACCGGGAAAGTCCAACTGGACACAGGTCCATTTTCAGCGGAGGCCCGGGGAGAAAAACTTCACATTACAATACATTACATGAGTAAAAAGAAGTAGACCATATATACATGTGGCATATATATACACATCAGGACAACATGCTGGTGATTAACAAACATACATATAGCATATATACACACAACAGGACATCATGCTAGTGATTAACATTTCTTACAGTAGACAATCAGAGGTACATTTTTTTTTTCTTTTGCAGTTATACGTTTTGTAAGGTAAATGTAATGGGACATGTAAACATCAAAGGCAGTAATGAAATAATTCCCATTCACCTTATCCATAGTCAAAAACATCATTACATTTAAAGTAGCAATTACCCCCACATATTTACTAGCTCACTATCTCTGCTACCCTATCTTAACTAGAGAATACCAATTACCTGACTAATATTTTTTGGCCATACTGCAGCTCCCTAACACATAAAACAATAGCTCTTGCACTGGCCATACTCTCCATCACTTTTCTGTAACCATATACCCAGCATTACCTGATCCTTATATAGCTCCTAAGTCCCTAACATCACTTCAACTTGTAGCTACAATCAAGTCCTATTAGCACGTCTTACACTGTCATCCACCTATCACTTCAAATCTCTTACCTCACAGGCTCCCACATACACCTAATACTGCACATTTAATACAACACCAATCTCACTCATTCATAGATAGTACCCTTGCATGTACCACATTCTTTCTGACACTAGATAACATGGTTACACATATCCAACCCAACTACTAAAAGCATCATTCTACCCATTAATAATCTTCACCTACTCCTACTTTCCATCCTGTCCTCCTACCACACTCAGCTTCATAACCACACCCCTTCCCCTTGGCAAACTGATTCCAAAGCCAACACCACAATACTAAAAAACTTCCCTATATCGGCATGTGACCTTACTTCCCGCCTACCCTTCACTTACTCACGCATTAAACTGAAAATCAAAACTAGTCCCCCTCTTCTCAAAGACAAACTAAAATAATTCACAAATTGACCAAACTCTATCGACACCTACTCCATAAACTCACTTGCAGTGGTGGTATACATCCCAGTCCAGGACCCAAAATGTCAATCAGCCCAAACTTAAATCAGCTAAATCCCCTACACCACAGACCTACCTCAGCTCTCCTCTTCTTAAACATTAATGTGAGAAGTATACTTAACAAAATGTATGATCTTCATGCCCTACTAGCTCTATACAAACCAGGTATCGCTGTGTTAACTGAAACATGGCTCAAACCACAACATCACAATAATGAGATTACTGCCCTAGGTTACAACATTATCTGAAGAGACAGATCAGAGAAAAAGGACGGAGGTGTTGCAGTATTATTCCAAAATCATCTTGCCTTAGAACAACTAGATTACAATACCCATGAATTCAAAGACGTAGAACTAATCCTTGCCAAATTAAAAATAAGTTCCAACAAACATATAATTATTGCAGGTGTCTGTATACCACCAGGCAATAACATCACTGTAATGGAAAGCCTGCTTAATTGGACCTCAACTCCCTTCCACATGAAACCATACTATTAGTAGACTTCAATATTGACTGGCCTCACTGCTTCAGCCATAACCCCTCTGCCTTCATAAACATCAACAGGTTTACCCAAACTATAACCACCCCCATTCAAATTGACAAAACTTCCAAACGCCAGTCCATCTTAGACTGGATCCTGGTATCTGACCCCGCTCTTGCACAGCAATCTGGTGATCTTCCAGATACACTAAGTGACCATCATCCAACCTACCTAATTAGGAACAGATCCCAAACCATCAAACAACCTATCCTCAGAGTAGTTAGAAACAAAAAAAAAAAACTTTATAACTAGTGATCTCATCAATACTCTGAAAAGTTGTAACTGGACCCCCCCTAAAATATCTACCTCTAGACGATGCCGTCAAGTACTTTAACACAACCTTCATAAAAATCTTAAACCATCATGAACCCCCTAGAACTATTAGAATAAAAACTTAACTATGCCCCATGGCTAAGAAAAGATACTAAAACTATAATGAAAGAAAGGGACAAGGCCTGGATTCAATATCAGAAAAACAAAACCACTTCTTTGAGATAAAACTATGTAGAGCTCCGTAAAAAAAGCCAAAAAACAAATCAAACTAGACAAATCCAGCTACTGTACAAGCATGCAGGAAAAATATGCTCACAACCCACAAAAATTCTGGGCCTCAATAAATGGTATACTGCATCCAGGAAAGTCCACAACAAATTCTTTACTGAAACAGTCCAGACCCTTGCCAATGCCCAAAATAGTACTAGCAGCCCCACACCAATAACTACCCCAACCCACCCCAATATACAAAACAACAGCCCCTGTTTTCACCTTCACTCTGTATCCACCAAATCAATATCTAAACTCCTTGGTAAACTTAAAATTATCACTCTAGCAGCTGATAAGCTGCCAGCAGACTTCCTTCGGATCTCAGCTGAAGCTATGGCCTATCCTGTCTCTATTCTCATAAACAGATCTCTCAGAATGCAAAGTCCCCACCTCATGGAAAACATCAGGAAGGGTGTGAATTGTATTTTTAACAGAGTGTGTATAAATTGCTCAGGTTACTGTGTTACAGTTGATTGACTTTTTTACCTTCTGAAGAAGTTGGGTTTGTTCCCAACGAAAAGTGTATCGTAATTACCGCACTTCAAGTATTAAAGAGCGTTACGTAAGGAGCCCTGCTTTCATTCGTTTTTCCTAGTTTGCTTGTCTTGGTTCCAGTACATTTGTTTGTTCGGACATGGAAGCAGGGAGTCCTGTTTCACGGAGCGCTGACTCACAGGAGAGTGACGGGAACCTTACAATCCTGATTGGGTTATTAACCCAAAAAGTCGACCGGCTTTCACAGCAAGTCAAAGCGGTTTCCGGAGCACATCGAGAGGCACTCGATGCAAACAACATAATCGTTGAAGGTGGAACTAATAGGATACCTGAGCAGCATAATGGAACTTTTGCAACCAATGGTCCAGCAACGGGACTGGGCAATAGTACCAACGGACTCAACCGGAGGCTGTTGAACGGAGCAGCAGATTCCAATGAGGAGCCCGTTTTAATAAATGGGGGCCAGGGATTCAGGCCCCTTTTGAGAGGAAGGCAAACACCATCTATACCAGTGCTCCACACTTGGGTACAGAGGGAATTTAAATTTACCAACAACGAACAAGACGTCAGCATTACAAATGAAACGGAGGTAAGCCTTGATTTTGCAACTAGGTTGAACTTATTCGACAGTAAACTTTTTAAAGTTCGGAAGTTGCAACTCGAGGTTGCTTACTTCCGAGAATGCATAAGATTAAAAATTGTGCCAAAGGGTTTGAGGCAATGGCAATTTCCAGCAGGGCTAATAGAAGGCTCTCCCTTCCACACAGCATTGACAACACTTTTTGATAAACATGGCCTGGAACTACTGGGGTTATTTTGTGACCAATACAAGATGCAGATTGAAGCACTACTAGCTGAAATTAATGAACTGGACTCAGTTATTAAAAATGACCGTGACTATGAAAGATACAAATTTGAATACGAAAGGTGCTTTGTCAGCATTGATGAACATTTGGTGAAACTCAACGCTACTAAAAGCAAAAAAATCAACAGGGACCTTAAAGACTATAAAGATGGGAAAGCGTACCCCAAACCACCGGGTCCTCCCATGACTATACCCGTGCTAACTGACCAAATGAACCAGAGGGATGTCATGACTGAAAATGTAGAGGGTGGACTTGATGACGGAGAGGGGACAGAGAGTGTAGAAACGACAACTTATAACAGCGTACCTAAGAAAAACTGTAACAACTACAACAACATTAGGAGGAGCACAAGGAATAACCCCTCACACAAAGGTAATGACATTAATGGGGGTTACCAGTCTGAGGCAACTGAAGTAACGTACCATTCAAAAAACTTCCAACAGGAAGTCCCAAACAAGACCACGCAGAACAACAGGAAGAAGGGAGTCAGGAGGAAGAGGTGGTGAACGAGTTAAATGACAGTAACAACAGTGATTCACCCTCGGATGACCATTTAGACTGTAAAATTCTGTCAAATAAGGATGGGGACTTCAAAGTGTACAACTACACCGATTACAATATCGGTATTGACACTGTAGAACTGTTGGCCAAAGGTTACACCTTTGTCCCCTCGTTCCACTTTGACCTGGCACAAACCTTGATTGACTTAAAACTGTTTACTAGAAAGTTAAATTTGTTATTACTAATGGGTAATGAGATGAACGTCAGATCAGAATTCTATGTGTCAAGTGTATTTAATCCCCCATTAAATCCCACATTAGCCTTATTTGAGAAAGTGACAGAACTAGATTTCAGGAACCTTAAAAAACATAAAAGTAGGGGTACCCATACGGTACCTAACATCAAAAAGGAAGAGAGATTTGAACTGTCACTACTCAGAGAGGCACCCTTGCGACTGATGAAACCAGACAAAGGGGGTGGGATCACTATAATGACATGTAGTGACTATAATAACAGAATGCAGAGTATCTTAAGTGGTGACACATACACAAGGTCATCACTTAATGAAATGAACCGAGCCCAAACCAGGGTTAAGATGTTTATTGAGGAGTTATATATTGAGGCAAGGATTGACAGGGACACATATATCTACATGCAACAATTGGCACCTAGAACACCAATATTATTTGGCATCCCCAAAATCCATAAGAACATCAATAATCCACCTATGCGACCACTAGTGGATGGCAGAAATAGTACAACTTACACCTGTGCTAAAGTACTAGACAGAATCCTCCAAAAATACATTAAAGGTGAGAAACAAATAACAAAAGACTCATGGTCCTTTCTTGAATCCATTAACAATGTGGGATTTTTTCCAGACAGCCAATTAGTGACTATCGACGTAAAGGACCTTTACTCCTCAATACCTCACACTATAGCCATCGAATGGGTGACTGATTTGTTAAGATTACTGGGGGCACCACCTGACGAAGTACTATTGTCGGGAGAACTGATCGACACTGTTCTCTCTTACAACTACATTATGTTCCAGGACACCATATACCATCAAGAAATTGGTGTAGCTATGGGCTCCCCATGTGGGGGCAGCATAGCTAACCTGGTTATGGCATCCTGGGAAAGGTCTTTCATATTCTCTAACATAGGGTTAAATGCCAAACTAATTTTCTACACGAGATTCCTGGACGACATATTTTGTTATTTGATGGAACCGATGTGGAAATTGAGAATATGATGATGGAGTTCAACAACTCCACTAATTTTTTGTCCTTTACATACAAATACAATAAACACAGAATAGACTATCTGGACGTAGACCTGAGGAAGGATTATGAAAACAAAAGATGGGAATCCAAAATTCATAGGAAAGACACTTACTCCAACTCATTCCTACACTTTTCTAGCTGCCATCCGAAACACCAAAAGAAATCGGTGGTAAAGGGCCAAATGGTCAGGGCAGCTAGAATGGTCAGTAAAGACACTGACTTCATGGAGGAATGTGACCTGTTGATTCAGTTTTTCCTAAAAAGAGGGTATCCTTTGAACTTTCTACAAGAAATTGCAGATGAAGTAAAAGACAAAAGGACCCTCAAAGTCTATGTCCCTATACTGGGTAGGAACAATGATAGGCAGAATGACACTATGGCACAGAGCAGTAGGGTAGATGTCACGATGAGTTTTTCATGGAGATTCTGTAGCACTTTCAATATGGACTCGCACGACCTATATAGAATACTGTCAAAGAACTGGGATTTATTGTTAAGTGATGGAAAATACCGAATGGTATTACCAGACAGGCCCCTAATAACCTACAAACGTGGCAACAACCTAAAACAACTATTGGAAAATGACAGACAACAACATAGAACTAAAAAGGGCATGTTTAAGTGTAATATGTGCAAATACTGTCAACACGTGGATGAGGGTAGTGACTTTCAGATAGGTAACTGGATTTACAAAATAAATTTTAAGGCCAATTGTAATAGTACACAAGTGGTGTATCTAGCTAAGTGTGTTCAATGCCCAGCCTTCTACATCGGTAAAACCGATAGAAAATTTAAAGAAAGGGTTTATGAACATATATACAACATCAGGACTAACAACTTAGTTAACGCACTAGCTAGACACCACAATGAATATCCAGATCATGAGTTTAAATTCAAGGTAATAGATCAACAAGTTAGGGACCCTAGGGGTGGTCATGATTCTTTAAAGTTGGAGAGAAAGGAACTGGTTTGGCAGCTTAGAACAAATGCCAACCAGTGGCCTGGATTAAATGAATCATCTTCCATAGCTTGTATTCTGAGGTTAAAAAACCTTGAGAGATAGATTTCCAAATACCACTTTAATCCATTAACAGATCACAGGGTTGCACATACACACTATACATGTTATTTACACCCAGGATCCACTTGACAGTATTCTATAAAACATCAAGTGTAGACAAAAGGCGACATGAACATAGGAAATTATGAACTGAACAGTCTATTTAATGCTAGCAGCGTACACCACCTACTTCAAAACAACCTTAGGGAAAACTGAATGTATTAGACTTCCCATCATAGCACAACAGTGGTCAACGCTACTACTTGTAAGCAGGGAACTGCAATTATTAATGTTAGGTATGCCTTGGTGACCAATTGGTATTGGCAACGATACCAATTTTGGTCCTAACACTTTATACAGGACACAGTCTACTGGTCCCCATCTTTTCAACTCATGCCTCAAACACTAGAAAGAGGTACAGCTTCAAAAATACACACACGTATATTATTTACAATTTGCTATCACTGGTGTGTGGTTTAAATACGCAAAAACAGGTTTTTCAGTTAAGACCTATGTCATATTCTTATTTACCCATTTCACTCCGTTATTTACACCTTTTTATAACTACAAATGTATGTCAGTGTAGGGCACTCGTAACAAAGACAATTATCTTTGGAATTTTAAGCATTTTATTGTGAAATTTGTTTTGGTAAACTGATTCATTGTTTTTAGTTAATTGATGTTTGTAACACACCAATTATCCAACCAGGATTTAGGAAGGGTGTGTTCAGTATTTTTAACAGAGTGTGTATAAATTGCTCAGGTTACTGTGTTACAGTTGATTGACTTTTTTACCTTCTGAAGAAGTTGGGTTTGTTCCCAACGAAAAGTGTATCGTAATTACCGCACTTCAAGTATTAAAGAGCGTTACGTAAGGAGCCCTGCTTTCATTCGTTTTTCCTATCATATATAATTCCACTGCACAAAGGAGGCAACTCTTTAGAGCTTACAACTATCGCCCAATAGCAATCCTATCACCTTTATCCAAAATATTACAAAGAGTTTTTCATACTCAACTAATACAGTACCTCCAGAATAACAACCTACTCTCCATATGCCAGCATGGTTTTAGACCTTCCCATAGCACCATGACAGCACTGCTATCATTCACCAACATAGTTAACTACCACAGAAACAAGGGTCTATTTGTTTCTTCCATATTCTTAGACCTATCAAAGGCCTTTGACATGGTAAACCACAGTCTGCTTCTTGATACCCTATCCACCCTAAATATAAGTCCCTTCTCTATATCATGGTTCAACAGCTACTTATCTGCCCATCAGCAAGCAGTCTTATGGCAGGACCAATTGTCCCTCCTGTTACCAGTAACCATAGGAGTCCTTCAAGGATCCATCCTTAGCCCATTGCTGTTCTCTCTATTTACAAATCAGATCTCTTCATCCTCTCCCACTGCCTCAATAGTACAATATGCAGATGGTTTGAGCCATGTTTCAGTTAACACAGCGATACCTGGTTTGTATAGAGCTAGTAGGGCATGAAGATCATAAATTCTTACATTAATGTTTAAGAAGAGGAGAGCTGAGGTAGGTCTGTGGTGTAGGGGATTTAGCTGATTTAAGTTTGGGCTGATTGACATTTTGGGTCCTAGACTGGGATGTATATCACCACTGCAAGTGAATTTATGGAGTAGGTGTCGATAGAATTTGGTTAATTTGTGAATTATTTTAGTTTGTCTTTGAGAAGAGGGGGACTAGTTTTGATTTTCAGTTTAATGCATGAGTAAGAGAAGGGTAGGCGGGAGGTAAGGTGTGCTGCCCCTACCCTTAGTCAACAGCAAACCCTTACCCAAAATAACTTCACCCTAGCTGAAACCTGGTTCACTAACATCAGACTTCTTAATCCCAAAAAAAAAAAAAAAAAATTCTTTTCAGCCCTGGCAGAGCTCCTCCCCTAAATAATAATGTCACCATTAGCTCCAAAGAAAACATTCAAATCAGTCCAACCACACATGCTAAACTGGTAGGTGTAGAAATAGACAATAACCTGAGGTTTGATATCCACACAGCACAAACCATTAAGAAAGTTAATAAAAAACTTGGTCTCGTCTACAGAAACAAACAGTTTATGACAAAACACACCAAAGTAACCATCACAAGGACTCATCTTCTATCTACCCTCCTCTATGCCTCTCCCATCTTGACCACTCTCCACCAAACTGATCTAAATAAAATGGAATCTTGCTACAACAAGATTGCCAAGTTTGCTACTGAAGCTTCATATAGGTCCCACCACTGTCTATCCCTTAAGCAAATCAACTGGGTTGAGTTGCCTCATATACTTCTACTCAATCAACTCTCTATAGCACACAAACTCTACTACATTGCTGAGATACCTCCAGCACTTTAGCACCTAATTCAGCCCCACATTCCCTCTAGAGCCTTAAGATCTAGTAACCAAAACCTCATAACTGTCATCAAACATAAAAACAAAGCTGGTAAGTCCCTCTTTGCCAACACCATTGCCAAAACCTGGAACACACTACCAAGCCAAATAACTTCTACTACCTCCGTTAGTTAATTCAAAAAACTCCTGAAAACCAACCATCTAAGTAACTGGCTAAGCTCATGCCACTCACCAGGCTAATCCATACCAAGAGAATTTGTCAGGGTACAGCTATGTATAAACTGTTTCTCCCCTGGAAGCTTCCAAACCCGTATACATTTACCTTACAAAACTTATAACAGCAAAAGAAAAAAAAATGTACCCCTGATTATCTACTGTTTTCTCCCCAGGCCTCCGCTGAAAATGGACCTGTGTCCAGTTGGACTTTCCCGGTAAACAAATGTAAAATAAATAAATAAATACTGACATAACTGACTACACTTACGGTGTGTCGCTCGCTTTCTAGGTTATCTCTTGAACTGCTGACTTCCGAGATAGTACTACCTTGATTGACCTCTTTGATGGCACTATATTCATTAACTGTGTTTTCTGTGTCATCAAGCATACATGACTCTGACTGCTAGTTAAAAAAAATGAAAACAAATATCAAGAGGTGATAACTTCCCCAACAGTACGGCTAAGTAAAATACAACTACATTTGTCTCCACTGAAGAGCATACTGTTACAGAAACAAAACAATTTACTAACAAAAAAAACAAAATTCACAGGAAAACACAATCTATTCAATGGATGCCTGCAGACCCACAAAAGAAATGCAAAGCACACAAGGATTACTAAGATGTTTCATCTCACACATGAGCTCCTTCCTTCATATATAAACAAGTCAAACTTTTAAAGTACAGTATCATTTAGTACATTTTCCATTCATTACCTGATTTCCTTTCAAAACTGAATCAGTAAAAGTTATGAACACCTTAATTCACAAAATCCTAGACAAATACTTTACCACAGGAAATAAACTGTCATATATATCTGAACTATCTAATATGATCATACAGAAAATAGGACATTATCCTGTACTTTGGTGCTATTCTCACCCACAATGACTTACCCTCAGAGACTGAACCTTCTCCGCGTTTTATGGCCTTTCTAAAAAATTTGAAAAGAGACTGTTGTAGTTCTTGTTTGGCTTCTGAAGACATGGCAGCACTTTGTCCTGACATACTGCAGCACATTTCAATACAAGAATTAACTGCTTCTGTATCTAATGTACAAAATAAAACAAAGTCAAGTATTAAGTAGCTGCTTCTGTATCTAATGTACAAAATAAAACAAGGTCAAGTACATATGACTTAGCGAATGGACACAACAACACGTTCATTATGCTGAAGACAGAAATATAAAACACTTCACAAATGAATGCATGATCTGTTCTCTGCTTTGGCATGTTGCAATTACTTTATAAAACTGTTTCTGTCTGTGGGTGGTATACTACTCATGGTTATCTTAGTCACTGCTAGAAATGACTTGTGCTCTGGCGCTACATTTTCCCAATTAACTTTACTATTTGTGGTAACTGTAACAATATCCAGAACGCATAACTCACTAACATGTATGTAGAGCGGAATGTCATACTTCTGTCAGCCTACAGACATCCTTGCATTACACAGCGTTTTCTGAGGAAATAAACTTCAAAGGCAAAAGAAAAACAACTGTAAATATTTTGTAAGCAAGGATGTATATTAAAATGTACAAATAGTAATGCTACGAGTAGGAAATATTCCTTACTGTGATAATACTACAGTCATAGTCTTTCTATAAATGTTAATGTATCTTGTACTGTGTACATACACGCAATTATATTTTTGCTAAACTTTCACAAATTGTCATTGTCTGTACAACCCAAACATATATTGTTCATTTTTGTTGATCTGACATAAGCTATAACATGACAGCAAGAAATTCCGCTTTGAGCATAACATCATTGAAACATGGTTTCAGACCAGTGATAACTCAGCCTCCCTCCCTACCAGGATTTAGTGTGTGTGTGTGTGTGTGTGTGTGTGTGTGTGTGTGTGTGTGTGTGTGTGTGGTTATTATTAGTGAGTAGCAGTACAGTTTCATGCCAGGAAAGAGCACTACAAATGCGATGTTTGCTCTGAGGGTGTTGGAGAAGTATAGAGAAAGTCAGAAGGAGCCGCATTCTGTCTTTGCGAACTTAGAGAAAGCATAAGACAGGGTGCCTAGAGAGGAGTTGTGGTATTGTATGAGGAAGTCAGGAGTGGCAGAGAAGTATGTAAGAGTGGTATAGGATATGTATGAGGGCAGTGTGACAGCAGTGAGGTCTGCAGTAGGAGTGATGAATGCGTTTAAGGTGGAGGTGGGATTACATCAAGGATCAGCTCTGAGCCCTTTCTTATTTGCAGTGGTGATGGACAGGTTCACAGACGAGATCAGACAAGAGTCCCTGTAGACTATGATGTTTGAGGATGAGAGTGTAATTTGTAGTGAGAGGAGGGAACAGGTTGAGGAGATCTGGAAATGTGGAGATATGCTCTAGAGAGGAGAGGAATGAATGTCAGCAGGACTAAGACAGAATATATGTGTGTGAATGAGGGGGAGGACAGAAGAATGGTGAGGATGCAGGGAGTAGAGTTGGGGAAGGTGGACGAGTTTAAATACTTGGAATCAACAGTTCAGAGTAATGGTGACTGTGGAAGAGAGGTGAAGAAGAGAGTGCAGGCAGAGTGGAGCGGGTGTAGAAGAATGTCAGGAGTGATTTGTGACAGACGGGTACCAGTACGAGTGAAAAGGAAGGTCTACAAGATGGTAGTGAGACCAGCTACATTATATGGGTTGGAGATGGTAGCACTGATAAAAAGACAGGAGTCAAAGCTGGAGGTGGCAGAGTTAATGATGTTAAGATATGCATTGGGTGTGACGAGGATGGATAGGATTAGGAATGAGTATATTAGAGAGTCAGCTC
>NC_056739.1:1622186329-1622203829 GCF_019279795.1 Protopterus annectens
ACATCGTGCATCATTGCATACAAAAAGCATTGCCAAACAAATATATCTTTGGGTAGGTGTGTTAGATGTGTGCATGGAATATACCATCACCATTACATGACCGGTGTATTGGCAAGCATCTGCATAAACCATACTCGCCAGCTACAGGCTGCTGCCTTTGTGGTATCCTGGAGGGACCTACATAGAGGGTGAGAGATGCAAAGTCAGTGGACATACCTGTGGCATTGCTACAGGGTGGGTGCAGCATTAAAATACATCAACAGTACATTTCCACAATACTACCACATATGCACATCTGTTTATCACTACAATGCAGTAACAAAGTATATCTATGACATGTCAGATATGCATGATCTACCTGTACCAATGTGGCTGTATATGCAACAGTGGTCAACTGATGTGCCCTGTGGCCTTACCTGCACACTCTTCGGCCGGTGTGTGGGTGGCACCCACCTTCACAAAGTTGTCTGGAGGTTGGTGGCTGTGCGGACGGGCAGGTGCCACAAGGCTGTCTAGGAGTTCATCCACACATTGTCAGGGGGATGGATGGTATGCCACCCCCCCATGGTGAGGTTATCCCCCTGGACTGCAGCAGCACACTGACGGGCATTGCGAAGCAGGTCAGAACAATGATGCTGGATCTGCTCATAACTGCGGTTGTGCAGTCTGACATCATTGACCCTGTGGACTAGGTCATTCCAAAGGACAGTCCACTCCTGCTGATCATATGCAGCCTGGTCAAACAAGACTGCATAGTGCAGAATTTCATTTTCAGCTGCTGTGTCCGCTGGCAGCCTTCCATGGGGCATCGTGCCTGAAAGACATAAAGATGGACACAGGTGTGAGCAGGTCATGCAGCAAGGTTACCACAGTTCTTAACACACATCACAGTCACCCCCCCCACCATATCAGTGACAACAAACTGTGCACACAACTCAATAGGTATGGCTACAGCATGCCTACCAGTGGGGAAGATATAGTATTGTACCACGCGTTGTGCAATGTGTTTGTAGCCATGTTCCCTGTGTGGACACTATCATTGCTGGCCTGTTACAGACTATTCACCTGTATGCCATTGTCAGGGCCACAATGGTTCCATATATGCTTGTGGTAATTTTGCTATGTGTTTGCTGTACATCTGACATTCTGTGTTACTGGGGGTATCTATGCATGCTGTTAGATATGTTCCGGGATTGTGTAGACTATTACTACTGACATATGTTCTATAACAGTGACACAATAGCATGTATATGTACTATTTGCCAGCAGAAACACCTCTCCATACTCATCTGCCTATGTTACCAGGCCATGTCACATGTGTGACCTTCCCTGGAGCCTCCAAATGTACTGGTCTGGCAATACCTTCAGGTGGAACCAACCTTGGAGATGTTGTCCTCCCCCCCTGGGGGTACACACAGACATGTTCCTGTCCCCTGAGGTCAGGTCCAGGGTTTGTTCCATAACGTGCTCCACAGACACATGTGGGATGTGCTACATCACCTTGAGGCACCCAGAACACATTCACAGGGCCCACATGCTCCTCCTGTTCAGCTTCCAGGTCAGGCTTCTTTGGAATGTGGACTGCTGTTGTGAGTAGCAGTGAGTGGGAGGCTTGTTTCCATTGTGTCCATATTGGGGCCTATGGGGCATGCACATCACAGACCACACACACCATTCAGGGTGTTTACCCACCACATGTGTCACATACCACCCCTGTAGGCTGTCCTCTATATCTACCAATCCTGACCACAGCCACAACTATACCTGCCATACTTCCCCATATTCCCATTCAATACTTCACAGACAAGGGCAATGTGGTCCCAACAAGAGGTCCACATGTGACATACCCGTCAGTGTTGCAAACACTGACAGCTGTAGATATCTGTGTGTATTGCTATGTGTGCTGTTTCCTCGCACATAGCATGCAGCACTGTTGTAGTAATATAGGGGACATGTATTTACATACATATATGTTTGTGTGTGTGCTTGTATATATGTGGACATGTACATATAGGTATATATCTATATATGTGTAGATATATATATGATGTATATATGTGTTCATATATATGTCTACACATGGGTATCTGTATATTTGTGGATATATATATATATATATATATATATATATATATATATAAATAAATACATACACACACACACACACACACACACACACACACACACACACACACACACACACACACACACACACATATATATGTACACATATGAATACCTATATGTGGGGTACATTCAGACATCAGGTCCACAATCTCACAACACCTTCCTGCACAGCTGCACTGTTCTGCCTTGCTACAACACAGACAGGTGCCACTTATGGACACAGCCTGACATTAGGGGGGTATATGTAGGGCCAGATTGCAGGTAACCCTATTACACACCTATGGCATTCCTACATGTTACAATACAGGTTAACCTGAGTGTTCTGTAAGAGGTGGGCTGCGGAACCCACGTGTCCATCATTATGGCATTACTTCCACCACCAGCTATTGGCCATGTAATATACATGCTTCCCATTACACAACACACACTATGATGGCTTATATCTTATCAGTCAGTGTTGCTCTGCATGGTTGAGGGGTATGGCCCACTACCTACAGGGACGGACTCTATTGTCCTTAGCAGATGTTCAGCTGAACATCATTACAACACCTGAAGGCACATATAAATCATTCCATGTCATCTATCCCATTATAATGGACCAAGTACTGCAGTCAATTGCATACATGTATACTTCACATACCTGTCCTGGGAATGCAGTCTCTTCTGGATGGTTTGCTTTTTTTTTTCTGTGCCTTACACGCACACTCTCTCTCTCTCACTCTCAGTCTCTCTTCAGTAAATGGAATGAGTTGCTTTGCATAGATTGCAGCATGGAATTTGTAGGTGATGCACATGATCAGATGATGACATCTGCACCAATCAGTGTCCTCCACTTGCTACCTGCATGCAGCATTATGTGTAGTACTTCCAATTACCATTGTCATGGCAACCAACTACTATAAATCCCTACATCATGTAGGCATGGTACCTTCACCTTTCCTGTATGATGGACATCATTCCTGTGTGTGGGCAGCAGTGTTACATACAGCAGGTAACAATACCTCTTACAGGAGAACCTGCACACTCAGAACAGCAACATATTTATAGTAGGTTCCAGAACTACAGACAGAGTGTGAGTAGTGGTGTTGTATGCATTGTATAGCACCAGTGTTACAGGGTTTGTGTGTATATACTAGTTTAACTTGGAATGCAGTCTGTCTGCATAGCTCTCAACTGTGAGCCTATCCACTTGATGGCCAGAGGTGTGGTTATTATGTTTTGTGTGGCCACCACACAGGTCTTGTGTCAAATATATCACTGGCAGTGTGTGTGTTGAGTGCTATCAGTACATGGCTACATCCATTTCTGTTTCTAACTTCATATTCCTGACTAAGGGTATGTTCCAGACTTTCCTGTAACACCAGTGACTTGCTTAGTGTATGACAACAGTTTTACACATATGGGCCTGTGTTCAAGCCTCTGTCCTCTTCCTACATACCAGTCTTTGTACATAGACATGCTGTCAGGGGTTGTTATGTAGTGGGCTGTGAGTATGACATGCTGCCATTACTGCCATCAGTCCACTGCTGTTGTGTCCCCTACACATACTGTGGGGTTGGGTCCATATATGTGTGGGCTTCACATACACAATACATGTGTGCCCTTATGCACTGCAGAGGCCAGTGTATGTAACATTGGTATATGGCCCTGTATTATTGAGTCTAGGGGGGATGCACCATAACTAACCTAGGCTGTTACAACATGTGGGGGTATCAGGGGTAGGCTGCCTTAAGGTATTCTGGATTTACATTGCCATACAATTCACATTGGGTAAATGCAGGCCTACTGCCTTCTGCCATACAGACTGTTCTGTTTGTCAGTGTGATTGTGATGGTGTCAGTTATGCCTTGTTATGTAACAGATGCATCCCATTGTGTCAGCTGAAGTCTTTACCCTCTAGGGATTGTGTACAGAGTGTAGATAGTGGCTGCTGGACTATACATCTGCATTACTTACTCTTGATTGATTGGTATCCTGTGACCCAGTCCGCCTTTACTATTGTACTACTTGAAAGCCTTGGCCTGGACAGCAACATATTTAAACCGTTCTAGACTACTGTATTAATATAACTGTTTCACAGTTGCATTACTCTGTTTATATGTATGTCAGTGTCTATACAGCTATATGACATGGTACAGACAAATGTAATAATACACAAATAAAGCTTTCCCATGTATGCAAACCTGTGTGTGGTATTATACCCTTTGACCTCTCTGTGGGTATATGTCGCAGGCAACAATTGTCATTTGTATGGGGGGCTCATACAGTGTCCAGTTGGTAAGGTGGCAACTGTAGGCATAATGGCTTTTCTGTATTGTGTGCACCTTCTACATATGTATCTTCTTATACATATCTCTGTGTGTGTATGTGTAGTTACATATATATATATATATATATATATATATATATATATATATATATATATATCTGTATCTGCGTATATGTGTCTGTGTATATGTACCCTATGAATGCTGATTGCATCCACATTGTACATTCCATATGGTAGCTAGACTGTACTGCATGATAGGTTACTGATACCAGCCTGACATCATACAGGTGGGATGGAGTACATTAACATATTGCGCCCATGTTGTGTCAGGTCCTACTTATGGGATCTGCAACAGCTGGTATTGTATTGCAGGGCAGATGTGTTTGGCTGTTGGGGGGAATATTTATACATACAAGACGTATGTTGTTTGGGCCCACTCAACCCCAATAACGGTGCATGTGGACATATATGTTTTTGTTATGTTCCCATTTTTATCTACAGATCTATGTCTGTATATACCTATATAGATATATATTTATGCTTATATATATATATATATATATATATATATATATATATATATTTTATATATATATATATATATATATATATATATTGCTGTAGCTACATATATAGATATGTTATATCTATTTAGATATTAATATATATATATATATATATATATATATATATATATATATATATATATATGTATATACACACATACATCTACATGTTGAAATACATTTCCTGTGCTGTTGAATGACTGGGCTGGATGATATGTTTGTGAAAACATCAGTGTTATGTGTATCTGACATGGCTTAGTGGTAAATCACTTTGGCTATGGTGTGCAGGGTCCTGGGTTCAAGTTTGCGAAGGCTATTTATTTTATTGCTGGGCAGAACAAGGGCCATTGGATACAGAGTGATTAAGGCACTTTTAAGCAGTTGTAAGTGGGTTTGCATGGAGGTAAGCACTGCTAACGTCTGGTTACAGTTTCTTATACTCAGCTTCTAAATTGCTTAACCTGTGTAGGCATTGCTTACCCCTGTGCAAACAAGCTTAATCCCACTTACTACTGCTTAAAAGTGCTTACTCCCATTTACCCCCATGCTAATTTCTTTAAATGAAAGGAAAAAAGGTTTGATAGGAAAGTGGTGGAAAAGGGGCATAAAGAGGGAAAGACAGTGGAGAAAATAGCTAGGGATGTGCAGGAGGGTGTAGGGAAGGTCCATAGCTGCCCATTTCTTCTACAGCAACAGCTGTGAATATGCACTGACTTTGGAGGTAGATTTGGACACTCAAACCTTTGAGAGAGGGGTGAGTGCAACAATAATATGTTGTGATGCCAGTTAGACCAGACTACATGTGTCCAGTGGAATGTGTGCAAAATGGACAGCTATGTATGGGGCAAGATTTTTTGGGGGGGAACAGATTGCCCTTTTTTTCAGGTGAGAGTGAGATGTTGGGGAGGGATAGAAGGTATATTTGGGGAGGTAGGTTAGGTAGGTTAATAGATGAGACAATCAAGATGCATACAGGGGCTGTATATGACACACGTGGGGGTAAACACCTTGATGGGGAGGGGTGTTGGGAAATCAGAAGCCAATGAGCCCCCTAGTGGAAACAGTGGGACTGAGATCCCCACCCATGGGCAGTCACCACTGCACCTTCACAGCACCAAAGGTGGCTGTGCTGGGGGCTGAGTCGGAGAGCCAGACCGACCCACTAGTCGCAACATGTGGCCCTCGAGCTGGCGTACAGGATCTGCAAACTGCTGATTGAACTCTTTATGCTCCACTACCCAGAACTGGTGATGGGTGACAGCGTCCTGTCCGCTCCCGTTCCCGGGGGGGCGAGACCCATCCCCTGAGGCATTTCCACCCAAAGGTGGTGCAGGACCAGGGGATGAGGAGGTCCCGGGTTGGGCCCTAGATTTGCTTGTGCCTGGTGCCACGGCCAGCTGAGGTGGGACAGGTGAGTCCACTGGGACCCACATTCCCATACGTGCTATGGTGTTTATGTTTTATCAACATATGGGGTTAGTAATAGTTAACACATTCCAGGGTTAGGTATAACAGCATGCATAGATATTCCCATTAACCCGGACACCAGATACGGAACAGTTGCATAGCAAATGGGACACATGCCTATATTGGACCACAGTGGTAATAACAACAGCATGCAGGTACATTGATGGCATCATGCCACCAATGTTGGAGTATTTCAACATAGCACATGCATAGAAACAAATTTAAATAATTATCAAACAATAGGACATATATCCCAACATAACAGTGGAGTCATCACATACCAGTTGAGGTGGGTATTTAGTGTATTGTTGGAGATATGGTTCAAAAAACAAGCAAAGAGCGCCTCACTGACAGTAATGTTGCTTAACACCAACTGTCCAAATAAAAAATAGCAGCTACCACCACTTAAGAAGAGACAGTTTAATCATTCAACAAAATAAAAACAAATATGAGTGTTGTTATCGATACCTTACAAGTATTGCTACACTACCCTATTGCCTTAGTTTGGACAGTGATATGGCTGTCAACATCTTTATACATGAACTGGTTTTACCTGCAGTATACACCTCTTGCCTGGTATACCTGTGGAGGAATTGTTTGTTAACACTAACTAACTGTTTCTACAAATACTCCCAGATTCTAGGTTGATGTTATGCACATACCTGTCCATTTCTTCTTGCATAAACTCTGGCCATGTCTTGACCACATGCAGGTGAAATGGGACATATGTACACTATTGCCTTCTTCAGCCTTTAGTAACTCACAACACTCTTATACAGGATTCCCTACACAGTTATATTATGTAGCACATTATGGGTGACAGTGATCAGTGATACCTTATTATTCAGAGCAAGAGCAACACTCACAATTCGATACAATACCAGAGTAAACAGTACCAGTACAGGGTATCAAGTTTTTATTTCTCGGCACAGTGTTCATATCCGACGTACCCGTGGGAGCAATGTTTGTTAGCACTACCTGAATGTTGCAACACAAAGTACCAGAATTCACATTAGTATTATGCACATACATCTCACTCGGTTACTGTACACACTCTGGTCACAGCTTGACAACATGAGGGCGTAGATAGAACATACTTGGCTTATTACTCTCATAACATTTTGGGGAGTTACTAGAGTGACAGGTTTGTTCTTGTAGATGTGTGACAATCAGTTGTATTTCTTGTTTGCTGTCTATATGTCTGGGATCATCCAACTGATTTCCCAGGGGAACAGAGTGACAGGCAGCAGATATGGGCCAATATACTAGATATTCTGGACATATTTGTACAATTGTGGGGTATAATTCTGTATGCAGACTACTACCACTTCCAGGATTCAAACCATGGCTGTGTATGCTAAAAAACAGTTCACACCTCAGTTGTGTGCTATTCGGATGTTGTTGTCTGTCTTTTCACTGTTTTCTGTCTACGTCTCTCTCAGTTGTATTAAATGACTTCTGGGGATTACACCAGTAATATACAGACATTCCTGCACATTCCGTTTATGTTGCACAATGTGGGTAACAGTGCTTAATACAACAGTACTATTACGTGATTGCAAATCTACATTACCATATGATACCAGAGTATACACATGCAGTCCAGCAGTTAAACCTTTATTGTCAGGCTTTTATGCTTTTATTTACATACAAACTATATGAGACTCTTCCTGCCATGTTCTCCGGTGCATGCAGTACTTGCCTTAAACAATGCAGGTTTTATACTGGCAATTAACTTACTAATGCTTTTAGATTTATTTCCTATGACAGTACATGCAAGAGCATTACTAACCTGCCTCGCATCACAACCTCTGCAGGCGACATCCATGGGCCTTCTGGTTCACGAGGGCCCACTCAGCTGCTGCTGTGAAGGACATAAAAGTAATATTTAGCCATACCTATCCACAATATACATGATCTGGCAATTATTAAACAGGTAGTGGAGTGATACTTACACATAGCTGGGACAACTCCTGCTGTCCCAGCCTCTTGGATCCACTGATCCAAGAGATCCTCCTTACGCCACTTCAAGTCCGCATAGTGATGCCTGACCTGCTCACCAGTTTGGGGTATGCCAGTGGCACTGGTGAGGTCATGGGGGAGATGGTCCCAGGCTTCCACCTTATATTGGGAACCCTGGTACTGGCCCTACAGCAGTCTCTACTCATGGTCTTTGACAAGGAGTCCTGCCATGACTCTGGACTCCTGGATGACCCAGTACTGCTCCCACAAGTGCACTCCCTCTCCTCTTTCTGCCATGGTGCCTGCAAGGGGAAGCTACAACCAGTTATGAGATGTATTCCCGCCTGTTGGGTTTAAGTAGGGCCGAATTCCCGCACTTTTCCATGATTGGCCAGTTTTGAAAAGGCTAAGCTATGGGCAAACCTGCTTACCTAAGGTTGGCATTGTTTAAAGGGGTATACCACTGAACAAATTGAGTTAGATGGCCTACACATTGCTTACACCAACTAAGCTGGCCTGTGCAATGCTTACCGTTGCTTAATACTTGCTTAGCATTATATTTGCTTTTTGGCTCTGGTTTCCTCCCACATCCCAAAGACATGCTGCAGGTGGATTGGACACTCTAAATTGGCCCTAGGTGTGAGTGCGTGTGTGTGTGTGTGTGTGTGTCTTCTGTGGAAGGTTGGGCACCGGGCTGGCAACTCGACACTGTAAAACTCCACTGCCAATCATGAGCAGACAGGTGATCCGCTGTGGCGACCCCTAACCGGGAAAAGCCGAAAGAAGAAGAAGATTATATTTGCTTTTTGGCATTGATTTATTATTCATTACATCTTATATATATGTCTTGTATCCATGATTCATGTGTACGTACATTGTATGGGGTGCTTGTGTGTAATAGGGGACTTCAACACTCTATTACAATTACACCTCACATCTGGGCTTAGTTCTGTACTCTAGTTCACATATTTATGTTATGTAGTAGGTTATAGAACATATGACTGTATACTGATTCCTTTCACATGTTCAGTTTGATTTTACTATCATGAGGATTTGTTTGGTGATACCTCATTCTTACATACTGCTGTGATGGTTTGGTGGTTAACTACTGTGACTATAGTGTATAGGGTTCAGTACCTGCAATGCTGTTTATTTTGTTGCTGGGCAGAACAAGGGCCGTTGGATACAGAGTGATTAAGGTACTTTTAAGCAGTTGTAAGTGGGTTTGCACAGGTTTGCGTGAGGGTAAGCAATGCTAACCTCCAATTAATGATACTTACAGAGAGTTAGCTTCAATGTTGCTTAACCTGTGTGTGCATTACTTACCCCCACGCAAATGGGCATAAAGCCCGCTTAATAGTGCTTACATATGCTTACTCCCACTTACTACTGCTTAATAGTGCTTACACTTGCTTACTTGTGCTTACTCTTGCTTACCACTGCACTAATTTAGACAGTAATGTGTGATGGTTCTTGGGAAGTTGGGGGATTTAGGAGCTGTATTGGGTTATCATTCATTACATGTTTTACCTTCCATTTGTATCCCTGATTCCTGTGTACATATACTGTATGGGACATATGTGATTATCTGTGGACTTTGCAACATTATGACACTGACACCTCACATCTGCATTTAATGCAGTACTCCAGTTCACAAATATAAGTTATTTAGTAGGTTATGCAACTAAAATTATTGGTCTTGATGTGATTTGACATGGAAAATGGAATGTGCTGTAGTGGGACTCAAACCAGGAATGACTGCTCATAAGGTGAATGCTCTGCCCACTACACTATTGCTATACTGCTTCATTTGCATATATCTTCCTTTTTATCCTCTTCTGCCATTTAAGCTGCATTACCCATAGCTAAGCGATGGGCAAACCCATGCACCTATGGTTAAATTAAAAAAAAGGATCTTTATATTGCTTGTGCTTACTATTGCTCTTGTACATGTAGGGGGATGTTGCTGGGGGTATACGGACACCTCTGAGTGGTCTCACTCATTTTTTTAGGGCTTTCAGCTGTTCTTCATTGCAGGGGCATATATTCTGGGAGCTCTGCTCTCAGACATGACCTCTGCACTCTTATACACTCCATGGAAGATTAGCAGCTCAAGCAGCACACATTCATTAATATGCATGGCACGCTGACATCCTGCTCCTAAATGGCCGCTTCCGTGCAGGACTAAGCTAGTCCTGTATGGAAGATTAGTTAATCTGGGGGTAATTCTTTGAGTGGTAATACAGTTGAAACCATAGATAATACATTGGTTGCTGATCCGCCTAATCTTACCAATGGCATGTATTCAGTGGAGCATCTTATCACAGGTACTGTTAACCCATTCACTGGCAAAACACCTGATGTTGATAACTGCTTTGATTCTGATACTTTTGGCTCTTCTGAGATCACTTGTAAAGCCAGCATTTATGAATTAGAGTCTCAATTATTTAAACTTAAAAGTTTGGAATATGAAAACTTCTATTCCGAACACTACATCAACATTAAGCAGGTTCCTAAAGGATTAAGATGTTTTTTTAAATTCCCAGACTAGATAATGCAAAATAACAATATTTACCAATTATTAGTTGAATTATTTAATAAGACTGGTCTTGTATTTCTGCAGCATCTGAGAGATCGCAATCATATGAAAATAGATGCCTTCTGTAGCTACATTGGAAATTTGGATGGCAATATTAAAGCTAATGTATTTCTCGATTGCTAGTCTGCAAGATATAGCATTCCTGCTAGGATCAACAAACATGTTGCTACCATCATAGCCAGAAAACAAAAGAAACTTGAGAAAGATGCTTATAGTTAAATCAATAATTTGGCATATCCTTTACCTAGTGCTCATCTTGCTAACTGCCAGGAAGTTTTGAACATGAATCATAAAAATGCGAATTTCACATCTAATGGAGAAAATATCATGGCAAAACTTTATGATTGTGACCCCCCCCCCAATTTCTCTAATAATTCTATGTGTGTTACTGAACAAGTTAATACAAGTTTTTAACCTAGAAACTTCAGTGATGTCCCTTTTCTACTGGAAGTGAATCCATTACAACAGAGGACTGTTCCTATTCAAATGAAAAAGGGCAGAGAGAAAATGAGAGGGAGGCGGAGGTGGTGGTTGTGAAGAAATTGAACTGTCCTACATTCAATCTAAGTACAGTCCAATTGTCCGCCTCTCATATTAGTGTATTAGGCTTTACATTTATTCCTGCAAGATGTGCCAATACTGTGCAGCTAATTATAGATTTTAGATTGCATGTTAGAAAACTAAATTTATAATACAGTTTAAATGATAATGAGAGATTCCATAAAGGCAATATTAGTTTATTGCATAAAAAGAGTACTTACAATACAATGCTGCACTTTAGATGTGTTTCAAGAGGCATGCATTAATAAGTTTAAAGAACTTGTTGCTAATAAATCTTGTAAAAAAATATATAAACTCAAATACATTAGAATTCAATGCTTTGAAAGAGCTTTTAAACAACAAACAGCTTTAAATAATGGAAGCAGATAAAGGCAATTGTTTAGTCTTGATGGATATATATATATATATATATATATATATATATATATATATATATATATATATATATATATATATATATATATATACACACACACACATAGTTGCTTTATATATAGCCATTCCTTGGGATACATGTATCGATTACATGCATTTATATCTAGCCAAATTTACAGGTTATAATAATTCTTACATCAATACAATTTACTTATTGGATGTTGCTTTAATAAAGATTATTTTATGTTTCAGAACAACATCTACCAACAGCTAAGAGACATAGCTATGGGCATTAGAATGGTGCCTGCTTTCACCAGTTTAGGAATGGCTTGCAGCTTGATTTTCTTATTAAACATCCACTTTTCTGTCATGTCAATTTTATTTATATATATATATATATATATATATATATATATATATATATATATATAATTAAATTATCATATGGAACAGTACTGGGGACAAATTTTTTAACATTTTTTGAACCATTTAATACTAGTACTGATTTTTTAAAGTTTCAAATTGGTTAGCAAAAAACTACTGGACAGCTTTTGGATTTAGAGATAACTATTTATACATTAGGTCAGCATTTTCATAGTAAATTATTTTGTAAACCTAATGTAAGTACTTCATCAGACAATTCCATAACATAAAAGGCCAGTATAAATAATTCAAAAAAACAATGACATCACTTCCCCTATTAGTATTTTAAATACTTTTACTCCCCACTAACAATTCGTGTACTTCACTTTAAATAAATAAATGCAATAGTCAAATATATAGAATCAACATCACAAAACATATCCCACATATTTAATATATATATATATATATATATATATATATATGTATATATATGTATATATATATATATATATATATATATATATATATATATATATATATATATATATATATATATATATATATATATATATGTGCAGATCAAACATGTCATTCTTAAAATTAAAAAGAATAAAATATCTTTCTAAAGCTTTCAAGCATAATATACATTTCAAAGAACACTGGTCATTAAGGCCAGGACTAGCAAATGCATTAACTTTGAGCTGCCAATAAAGCTCTCTTTCCTCTAATTGAAGGGGCCAGGGGCCTCCTCTGATATTCTTAATGACCTTGTCAATTATCAAATAGTTAAAGAAGTGCCTACGGTTTTCTGATACATGCTTAGCCAAAGCATCTGTGATGTTAAATTTCTCAATATTATATTGATGTTCATATACTCTCAACTTGATGTGTCTCTCAGTTTTACCAATATAAAACCCTGGGAAACATTGACATAGGGCAATATAAACAATACCACAGCTTTCGCAATTATATTTACCTCAAATCATATGCGTCAAATTATTAATGGTAAAGGAATTAGCAACTTTCATAAATTTGCAAAAGTTGCATCTACCACAATTAGTCATCCTCACTTTTGAGGGATAGGCTCTGGTATTATTGTCCAAGATGTTCTTTAAATTATTCCCTCTTTTAAAAATCAAACCAAGGCTGACACTAATTTTATGCTGGATAGATGGCTCATCTAATACGTTTCACCAATTTTTCAATAAAATTTCAAGTAAGGGCCCAGCATACATAGAAAAAGTTGTAATGCATTTAAAAGAATAGGTATTCATATGCTCTTTCAGTTCTCCACCTGTAATACTTGTATGAGCATTTACTGCTATCTCATCAGGGGCTGATTCTATAAATACATCAAAGGTATTATTCAGTAAGGGTTTATACCAACCGCTGTCCCTTTTCCTATGGACCTCATCAATAATGTCCTCAACAAGTGCAAGAGGGTAACATCTCTTCAGAAACATATATTTTAATTTGTCACATTCAGACATAATCTCAGAATCCAATCTGGTCATTCTAGCAGCTCTTACTTGTTGACCTTTAATATCTGCTTTTTTCTGATGAAATGGGTGGGAGCTGTTAAAGTGTAATAATGTGTTGGAGTACATGGGTTTTCCAAAGATCTTAGCAACATATCTCGCATTATTAATATCCTTTCATAATTCCACATCTAAATAGGAGATAGTATCAACCCTAAAATTAAATGTAAATTTGAGAAATGATGTAAAGCCAGAAATTGTATCGACAAAGTTTGCTGCATCGTTGAGTCACCCCGACAAATTATAAAAATATCATCCAATAATCTAGTGTACCAGTAAACTGTCTTTATATGTAGGGTTCTTAAATAAGAATTCACATTCCCAATATGCCATGACACAATTAGCAAAGCTACCCCCACGGGGGAGCCCATAGCAACACCTGTTTGCTGTAAGAAATATTCACCATTGAAAATCAGCATGTTGTTGGATAAGACAATTTCTAACAGATATTCAATAAGATCCACTTCAGTCATTAGAGCTCCTTTTAAAGAACGGAATTCCCTGACCCAACTGATGCCGAGGTTGTGAGGGATCACCGTATATAGATCTTTGACATCAATGGTCAGGAAATTATAATTGCTCTAAAAATGTAATGCATTTAAGGATTTTAAGAAATTCCATGAATCCCTACAAATTTGGGATTCACTATCCAAACATTTCTTAAGTTTCTTATCCACAAGTTTAGCACATCCATATGTAATACAATTCCTACCATCAACTATGGGTCGGAATGGGTGATTATGCAAATCTTTGTGGATTTTAGGCAACCCAAAATCACTAGTGTAAGAAGGGACAGGATATTAAGCTCATTCAATGTCTCCATATCAATACGGTTATCAATAAAGAGGTAATTGATTAAAGACCTTATCCGCTGACAGGCACCATTAAATTCATTTAAAGAAATTTTCAGATAGGTATCAGTATGCAACATATCTAACATTTTATTTACATAATCATGTTCATTCATAAAAATTAAACCTCCAGCCTTGTCAGGTTTTAAAATCCTATTTTTTTTGCAATTTATTTAAATCCAAAACATTCCTTTCATTGGCAGACACATTCGATTTTTATGCTTTTATAGGTTGCTTACTTGATAGGCTTCTAATATCTAGTTTACAGAATTTCTCAGACAGTAATATGGTGTTGTTCAAAGCTGGATTATAAACACTAGAAGTCCGTAAATCATTATAAATGCAAGTGTTCTGTCCCAAAAGGAATGTAAGATTCAGCTTACATGTGAAGGTTTTAAGGTCCAGTAATGTCCTTTACTGTGGGGGTAGCTTTGCTAATTGTGTCATGGTGCACTGGATATGTGAATTCTTATTTAAGAACCCTACATATAAAGACAGAGTTTACTGGTACACTAGATTCTTGGATGATATTTGTATCATTTTTTGGGGTGACTTAACCGATGTAGCAAACTTTGTCGATGCTATTTCTGGCTTTACATCATTCATCTAATTTACATTTGATTTTAGGGTTGATACTATCTCCTATTTAGATGTGGAATTATCAAAGGATATTAATAATGACAGTTCCCACTCATTTCACCAGAAAAAAGCAGTTATTAAAGGTCAATTAGTAAGAGCTGCTAGAATGGCCACACTGGATTCTGAGTTTATGTCTGAATGTGACAAATTAAAAAATATGTTTCTGAAGAGATGTTACCCTCTTTCACTTGTTGAGGACATTATTGATGAGGTTCATAGGAAAAGGGACAGTGGTTGGTTTAAACCCTTACTGAATAATACCTTTGATGTAGTTATAGAATCAGCCCCTGATGAGATAGCAGTAAATGCTTTTCAAGTATTACAGGTGGGGAACTGAATGAAAATATGAATACCTTTTTTTTAAATCCATTACAACTTTTTTCTATGGATGCTGAACCCTTACATGAAATTTTATTGAAAAATTGGAGAATCTTATTAGATGATCCATCTATCCAGCATAAAATTAGTGTAAACCCTGGTTTGATTTTTAAAAGAGGGAATAATTTAAAGAACATATTGGACAATAATACCAGAGCCTATCTCTTTAAAGTGGGGATGACTAAATGTGGTAGATGCAACTTTTGCAAATTTATGAAAGTTGCTAATTCATTTACCATTAATAATGTGATGAATTTGATTTGAGGCAAATATAATTGCAAACGCTGTGGTATTATGTATATTGCCCTATTCCAATTTTACCCAGGGTTTTATTTTGGCAAAACTGAAAGACACTTCAAGTTGAGAGTATATGAACATCAATATAATACTGGGAAATTTAACTTCATGAATGCTTTGGCTAAGCATGTCTCAGAAAACCCTGGGCACTTCTTTAACTATATGATAATTGATAATGTCATTAAGAATATCATAGGAGGCCCCTGGCCCCTTTGATTAGAAGAAAGAGAGCTATATTGGCAGCTCAAAGTTAATACATTTGCTAGTCCTGGCCTTAATGTCCAGTGTTCTTTGAAATGTATATTACATTTGAAAGATTTAGAAAGATGATATTTTATTATTTTTAATTTTAAGACTAATGTTTGAGCTGTATGTGTATGGATATATATATATATATATATATATATATATATATATATATATATATATATATATATATATATATATATAAATATATATATATATATATATATATATATATATATATATAGCTTAAATATGTGTGATATGTTTTGTGATGTTGATTCTATATATTTGATTATTGCATTTATTTATTTAAAGTGAAATACATGAATTGTTAGTGAGGAGGATACGTCTTTAAACTACTAATAGGGGAAGTGATGTCATCGTTTTTTTTTTAATAATTTATACTGGCTTTTTATGTTATGGAATTTTCTGATGAAGTTCTTACATTTGGTTTGGACCAAAGTGTTAACCTTGATTGTGTTTTAAGCCTGTTTGGAATATTTCTTGGATAAACTTTGGATGAACCTTGCTTTTGAGTCTGTTTTTGAGTAGTTTATTTTTATTTTTGTATTTTGTAAACCTACATGGATGAACAGTTACCTACATTATACCAGTACGCATCCACATTTTATGAAGTTGAATGTGGCAAGAAGCCAATTTATTCACCAGTTTATTCACCTTAGTCGGATGATAAGTGATGATAATATTTTTTACAAGAATTATCAAATTTGCAATTTATGGTTGTTGAATGTGGATATCTACTCATTAAATTGTCTCAAACAGCTGATAAAATTATTAATAAGTGAAGAGATAAATGTCAACCTATTTTGCAAAGTGGTTACAAGTCCAAAATTGGAATTAATGATAAAGTTTGCCTGTGAGTACCAATAGAAAAATTATTCAGGATATTATTAGTAACAACTGGAGGATTATACAGAGTAATGATAAAGTAATTAATATTATAAGTGGGGTACCTACTTTAACATATAAAATGTATAGAACTCTTTCATCTGTTTTCAATAAAAACAATTATTCAATTGTTTCTGTTGATAATTCAGTCCAATGGGCACATATAGTTGTTTAGCATGTAAACAATGTAGATACATTTTTAACAGTCAAACTACAGTTTTTAAAAATGTGGATTGTATTTTAGAAGGTAAAAACAGATATAGCTGTAAATCTAAAAATGTAGTATACTTAGCTTCCTCCATTTCCTGCTCTGCATTCTATGTTAGTAAAACCAGCAGAACATTAGCAAA
>NC_056739.1:1622208829-1622210517 GCF_019279795.1 Protopterus annectens
GTTGCTGATCTCTTGTTCACTTTCCATCTGGGAAAAAGTTATTTTTCTCCCACCACAAAGAGGATGTTGGTTGCATTTTGGTGTTAAGGAACAACTTCCTTTAATAGATCTCATCTAATTTGAATCACTGGTCGAATCTTTACAGAAAAAGCATTCTCAGAAGTAATATCAATTAGGGAAGATGATAAAGCTGAACCATTTGTCTCAGAATCATCTGAATGCTGTTGCTGGTGTCATTTGACATCACTTCTGCTTTTCTGAGCCTAACATTGCCTCACAAATGCAGTCTGAACTGAATATTTACTAATATCCCATTGTAACTGATTCTTATATTTTATTAATTCACTGTTGAGTTCTTCAATTTCTGATTAAAGTCACTATTTTTATTGTCCAGAGCACATTTATCTAACAATGGAGACAATTTGGATAATATAGCTTGCATATTTTGGTCATATTCTGTTGCTTTAAGTTGTCTCTTTTGATTTTTGTTTGTATCCATTCAGTACCACAATCATGTGAAGCAGTAACCCAGTGCTGTTTAAATATATTATCATTTCCATCACTCTCACTAAAAGGAAAGGATGGTGCTTTAAAAGCCCTCAGTATTTTTGGTGAAATATTAATTTCCATTTTCTTCTACAGTGATAAGATGTCATAATAGATATTTTTTCTGTAGTCAAAAGATTCTCCATTTTATATAAAGACAGCACCATAGTTCCAGGAACATATATTGATTATCCAGTAGCTTCAGTGAAGAAAAAAGATCTCCATTCTGTTTATTCCTCTGCAAAAGAAAAGACGCTTACAAGCTGTCAGCAGCATTAGAGCCATGCCAATAGATTCATCCAAACTTCTCTGATTTAAATCCATGCCAGTTTTAAAATTCTGAAAACATCCAAACTCAAAGGTGTACTAGAAAGCATATAAAAATACACACTCACACACACACACACACACACACACACACACACACACACACACACACACACACACACACACACATGTTTATACTTTACATGGTCAACTCTTCAGAAAGTCGACTTTCATACGGCCGAGACCATATAATCAACTTTCAAAAAGCCGACCATGTAAAATAAATACATAACACACACCAAACACTTACTTTTCAACTGTTAACAGGGGGGAAAGTCCCCCTGCACCCCCTATGGGGGACTCTGCCCCCCATACCTCTCACAACTTAAATATACCAACTCCGAGGTCGCACTACAGTATGGAAGATAAAATTGTCCCATTCTGCACTGTATGGAGATAGCGGTTCCCCATGGTCGGCTTTTCGAAAGTTGATCATATGGGGCCAGATTCACGATGGCTTGCATGGAGTCTACGAGTAGAGTAAGACCCCATGCAGCCATCATGTCCGACGAGCGATCCACAAACAGCCTGTAGCGGCGTGTAAGAGAGCTCCTAACACGTCTCCTACACGGAGAGGGCTGTGATATGTACTATCTCACTGCAGCCAAAAGGCATGCAAATGAGGGAAATTTGCATCCAGGAAGCAGAAACCTGTCTGAGTAGGAGATGTGTTAGAGAAATGTACTCAGTTGACAACTGAGTACCGTTCTGCAATAGCACAATGGAGCCTTGTCAGCTCCAAATAAAGGTTGCATATGGTTGAGAAGCATGCCGATGGCCAAATATACGGCCATTGGAAAGTTTCTGATGCAAAA